>NC_143249.1:2438333-2742500 GCF_984573655.1 Nuphar pumila | reverse complement strand
GATTGTCGATGAATGAGCTGACAGCGAACCCGCATTCTTGTTCTGCCTCTTCGCGGCCGCAGAGATTACGTCTGTCGGCGACGAGGAATCGAATATGTAGTTACAGGAATGGGCGCCGGTGGCGATGACGACGACTTGGTTGAGTTGGTTGAGAAGAAGGATCGAATTCAAGAACGGCAGAACATAATGAATCAACAAGCAAGACCGATTGAGTCGAACCGAATCAGGAAATAAAGAGAGAAAGAAGCGGAGCGCGGACGTGGCTCAAGAACAAGGAGAAGACGGAGCTGTTGGTGATGGCGGAGGGAGGGTTGTCGCTCGCATCGATGGTGGTGGGGATCGAGCTCCAGAAGTGAGGGTTGGTATCGATCAAAACCATGACGAGGCTCACGTCGTCTGGTGAAAAACATCAAACAAAGATTGCCACAAATGAGGAAAGACGAAACGAGAATGAAAGAAATCGAAGCCGTTGATTCGAATGGCCGGAAAGGTGAAGATGGTATACCCGAGTATAGCTTCGATTGGGTGGACTCCATCGCAGAAGGGTTGTAGAAATCGCAGAGAAAGAGAGAGGTCAGGCTCCGCCACACCGCCTCGAACCGGCAACTCTCTTTTTCGCGCCCGTATTTCATACGACCCTAATTAAGGCTCGGTAATCATGGGTCGGGTCTGAATCGGATTCGATCCCAATTAAGAGTACGCTTCCTTGTGACTTTCATTTCAAGTTTCAACCACTATAGCAAAAAATCTCGTTATCGGGATTTTTCTCTGCAAAGAGAAATGTAGAGACAAATTTAAATTTTGTTTTTTTCGAGTAGATCTCAAGAAAATATCGGCATATGTAAAATTTTAGAATATATAAGAAAAAACATCTTGACATACCAAAAATATGTAAAAATATAAATATCACAATAATATTGAGAGAAACGTGATATTTGAATATATTATATCGATTTTCATAAATCCCACCATCAAATCCTGAGATTTTTAGAAAAAAGGCTGATATTTGTGAAAATCCTTTTTACTAGACCTAAATATATGTATATTCAGGCATGGTTTGAGATTGGGTATATATAGGTCCGATTGCAGTTGAAGGCAGTTCCATCTTTTTCACAGTGCTGGCAAACGAACTCGTTCTTTTGAGAGGAATGTTTAAAACAAGAAAACATATATTTAGAAGAAATAACTTTCAAGTATAATGTGGATACTAATTGATTGGATCATGGTTTCAAATCACTTTGAGTTTAAAATCCAAATCTTGTAGCTGTTGTAAACTAATTTGATTTTCAAAGAAGAGTAATGCTACGGTGCTCCGGGAGCACCTACTCCCACATAGTAGAAATCACAATTGTAGGTTGCATCTTCTCAATCAGACCTTATAGATGTACTTAATACTGTTTATTTGATAAGAAATATGTTTTTTTTGACATAAAAATAGATTTTTTAAAGTCATAAGATTTTGATACATTGTGAGCCGTTGATTTTTGAAGATCTTAAAAAACCTACATGTATGCCATAATTACTGGATCTAAAACTTATTTTTCACTAAATAATGATTGTAGATAATATCTATTAGCGAAAAAAAGCTAAAAAAAAAATGAAATTTTGAAGCATTTATTAGGTGGATTAGGTGTTCCGGGAGCACCCTATCATTACTATTCAAAGAAATGTCTTATATATATGTTCCTTCGTTTTTTAACCCTTGTGATTATTGGATCCTCTGAGTTGTAAATCACAATCACGAAGTTATGATTGTTTTTGCCTGTTTTGCCTTGAACCTTACAAAAGTTGGTCACAAGGTTGACGTAGACATGTTTGCAATGCCTTGTGATTGTAATTCACAATCAAATTACTTTCTCAAGGTCTATCTAACATGAAAAAGTACAAGTTGTGATTGTTTTTGGACTTGAATCTTGTGAAAGTTGGTCACAGGGTTGAGCTTGTAACAACAATCACAGCTTCTACTTTTTCACCTATAACCAAAACAAACATGTGACAATCACAGTTTCAACGTTCTCACCTGTTACCAAAACAAACATGTCCAAAAATCACAACTTCTACTTTCTCACCTGTGACCAAAATAAACATGCCCTAAAACCGGGTCAAACCCACATGTATTATCTGTCATTTGTTTTAACTCATTTTATGTCGCTTCTTTGTTTGTCTTTTTGAATGGGAAACAATTTTAATTACCTACTCATTCTTTAGTAAATTTTTGCAGTTTCAAGTATTGATAAACGTAGTGATGACTTATTATTGAAAAAATATATATAGTGATGACTGCTTACAAGGGCTCGCTTATCGGGTATGGGCAGCTTGTGAACACCACCAAGTTGTTGGGATGTCCCAAGTTCGAAACCTACAGGGAGTGTCCTTTCCTTCATGATCAAAGATGGGTGTACTCAGACCTCAAAGGTTTTAACAATTGGAGGCCAACCAATGGAGGAGAGTTTTTCCGTGGCTTAGCAAAAACCCTCATGACCTGATCCGCTTCCGTTTTTCACACTGTCAATACAAGCTTGTTTGGAAAATACTGATAAGAGGAACCAGTGTTATAAGTATCTTACAATATAGTTGCTTTTAGGTTTTACAATAAGATGCACTTATATCATGATATAAGTGTGTATCATACCTGTATTAGGTGTATTATACGATACATTCTTACACCGTGGTGTATCATACGATATGGGTCTGGTACATTTAAAAAGGACTCGAAACTTGATTTTTAAGTTTTGGGTTTTGATACAGATCCATTAGTGATCCAATCTGTATCGATCATGGACAAAGCAGAGCAAGCAAAGATCCAACCCAATTCAGCATTGGGCAGACTCTAGCGCGGAGCGGGGTATGAAGCAGAGCGAAGCAGCCAAGGTGAACCTAGATCCAAGGAGGGTCCAACTAGGGAGACCTAGAAGGGCGTACAAGTGGGGAGACTCCAAAAAGTCTCTTGTGTTTAAGAGGTTCTCTTAGGTTTGGGAAGAGTCTCTTGATTTTTGGAAAAGGCTCTTTGGATTTCTTATTTTTTATTTAATTTTTTTATGATTTCTTCTAAAGGGTGTTGGCTTAACGAGCTCCTTTGAGCCCATATATAGCGGCTCCCTTGTGCTGAAAAAGTAGCAAAGCCTTTTAAATTGAAAAAGTTTGTTTTTTTTTTTGAAAAATCATCTGTTTTGCTTTTTAGCCCCCGAGCTTTCGCCTATACTCTCTCTTGGCCCCTAAGCCTTCATTACCTTGACCCCCTAGGCCCCAAGGCCTATCTTTCTTCTAGACAAGTTTATCTCTTGACTCAACTTTTGGGTGTGCTTGATCCTTGTGGTCAAGCGTACTTAGTGGACTAAGGTGCACTCGTGTCAGTATTCCAAGTCATCCTCAGCCCCAACCATCAAGACCATGCCTTGCTCAGTACTCTAAGATATCTTTTATAGGCTCTAGTAATTTGAACCCACTCTCACCTAGGCTCAAACCCACTTCTGAATATTCTTGACCCAAACCAGATATAGTTAACCCAATTCATTATGCATGTTGAGCTTTGCAGAATTTATCTTAACTTCCTTAGGTCATATCTCCTTAACCAAAACGAGTTTAGTTCTCAAATCTGAACCCTAACTCAATCCACGTATGCCCAGTCTACCATCAAAAAACTAATTTTAAACTCTCAACCAATTAGGAAAACCACTATATTTACTAAACCCTATCAAAATAGAAAACCAAACCCGGGTAGATTTCTTGCAGTCTGATCACATACTCATAAATCCCCAACCAAGTGGAGTTTGACCTTGTGGTATGTTGTAGTGTCTTTCTCAACGTATCTCCTAGCTACTCTTCAAATTTGATCCATTTCTATTCTACCAATTAGGAGATAATATTTTTTCTAAAGCTTGTCAAAAAATTTAAAACCTGTTTTTTTTACCTAGATTATGTTTTGACTTAACCGACCTGATCCGAGCCTAGTTTCAAACTCAATTTCACCTTGGGCTCAGTCAGAACGTAAGAACTTGGTATCAGAGTAAAGATCCTTTAAAATACCACCGAAAAAGAAAAATAATGATGCTCCTCTAGAGGTAAACCTTGAGTTCATCAAAAAGCTTTCAGAGAAAACACTTGCTCAAATGAACAATTTTGAAACAAGGGCAATCACCCTCGAAACCAACATGCAAACTATCTAATAGAAGTTTCAACAAATATGTGGACTCTTGATGGCCAATAAGGATGGCAGTGGACCACAAAAAAATGGGGCACCGCTTGGTCTCGCCCTATTTGGATCGGGGATGGAGGACATGAAACAAGGATGAAAGCAAGGATGAAGGTTAAAATAAAAAACTGTGTAGGGGTGGAGGGGAGAATGAACTTACATTTTTTCCCACCCTGCCTTGCCTTGCCATGCCCCATCCTCGATCTCCATTAGTAAAATGATAAAATACTTTTTAGGGATGACAGTGGACTGAGGGAAAATGGGGTTGCACCCCACCTCACCTCGATTGGACCGGGGATGAAAGAGGGGATGGAGGTTAAAATCAAAACATGTGTGGGGATGTATGCAAGGATAGAGGGCAAATTTTTTAGACAGAGTGGGGGTGGAGACCTTGTCTCCTGCCCCGGTCCACTTCCACCCCTATTGGCCAATGAATTCTAAAACCAAGAAGGTGGTGGTGGAGCCCAAGAGAAGGAGCACAACAGAGAGAATGAAGTACATGCCTTCGTTCTTGGACAATACCAAGAGGAGCGGTAAGATGGTTCGCAAACCAACAACTTTGACAATTATCTCTCTTGATCCTTCAAGATCTCATTCTCTACCTTTTTGGGAAAGGAACCACATGAGTGGTCGTATAAAGCCAAGCAATTGTTTGTAACCAAAAATATATTAATGAAAAATAGATTAGGGTGTGCAATCTCGAGGGTGAGGTCATTCATTGGCATGAATAATGCTATGGAACCTTAAATTGGTTCAAATTTAAGCAGAAAGTGCTCAAGAGCTTTGGACCATCTCCCTACATTAACTATAATGTAGAGATGAAGAACCTTATGCAAAAGGGGTTGTCTAAGATTATCAATAGGACTTCAAAGACCTTTGCACTATGTATGGTGATTGGTCTGAATATGCATTTATTTGTGCTTTTATGTGTGAACTCCAGGAGAAGATTTGTATTGAATTAATGGTGTTGGACTCACAAACCCTTGAGGAATGTCATGCCAAGGCAAGGGTGATCAAAGAACGTTTGAAAAAAGTTTGCTCATGTGAAGAGGCCCAACTGACCCCCAAAAGGTTATGGTAATCACAATTTGGGCAAAAATGTTGGACTCAAATTCAAACTGGATCCTAATGTTTGAACTAATTTCATATCCAAGGCCCAAATGACGGATTGGAGGAGCAAAGGGATTGGTTATAATTATAATGAGAAGTGAATACCATGTCATAAGTGCAAGACCCTAAAAATATTTGTGGTGTGTGAAAGTGAAGGAGAAGAAAAATTAGAAGATTCGGAGGAGGAAACCAAGCAAGGCCATGGAATCTTATACCATGCCTTGGCTAGGGTATTCATCCCAAACTCTATGTGAGTTAAAGGATGTTGAAAAAATGAAGAAGTTGAGGTGTTGATCGACACGGGATCAACACATAATTTTGTTAAGAAAAATCTTGTGCAAACCTTAGGATGCCTGACTAAAAGTCAACAAAGATTTGATGTTATGGTTGGAGACGGGCACTACCTCAAGTGTTCATTTGTTTGCTCAGAGGTTGAATGGGGAAGAGCATTTGGAACACGTGAAAGTTTTTCTTCGCATCTTAAAGAAGCATGAACTTAAGGCCAAGAGATCCAAATGTAGTTTTGGGCACTCTCGAGTGTCCTACCTTGGCCCTATTTTCAACAAGCAAAGCATGAGCGCAGACCCTGAAAAAAATATAGCAATGCGCTCTTGGCCCAAACCAACCTCTCTCAAAGCTTTAATAAGTTTTCTCGGAATTAACGACTACTAGTGAAGATTTATAAAGAATTATGGAGTCATTGTTGTCTCCTTGACTTTCATGTTGAAGAAAAATGTATTTGCTTGGATAGATAAGTTTGAGCTTGCTCTCAAAAGGCTCAAACAAGCTATATGTGAGGCACCAGTTCTAGATTTTTTAGATTTCTTCAAAGAGCTCATCATTGAGACTGATGCATGTGATAGCAGAATTAATGCAATGTTAATGAAAGAAGGCCATCCCTTGGCTTTCATCAGTAAAAACCTATCAAACTGTGCCAAAGCGCTATCAACTTATGAAAAGAACATGCTCGCTCTCGAGAAATGGAGGTTGTACTTACTCGAGAGACACTTTGTGGTCCACACCGACAAAAAGAGTCTTAAATACCTCATAAAACAAAGTATATCAAACCCCCTCTAGCAAAAATGGGTCACTAAGATGATGGGGTATGACTTTGACTTGCAATACAAGAAGGGACAAGAGAACCATGTAGTTGATGCGCTATCTCATCGATTTGAGAAAGAAAAATTAGACTCTCATGGCCACCTTGAGAGTCATGATGGAAGAAGGATTCAACTTAAAAGACTTTTTGCCTAGTGGACTGGGCAGTTTCCTAGGGGAGGACATGATACTGATCCATTGGTGATAATCTACATCGACCATGGATAGAGCAGAGCAAGCAATGATCCAACTCAAATCAGCATTGGGCAAACCAGAGTGTGGAGCAGGGTGTACAGTGGAGCAGAGCAGCCTTGGTGAACCTGGATCCAAGGAGGGTCCAACTGGAGAGACCTAGAAGGGCATGCAAGTTGGGAAACTTCAAAGAGTCTCTTGTGTTTAAGAGGCTGCCTTGGGTTTGGAAAGAATCTCTTGATTTTGAAAAATGTCTCTTTAGATTTCTTATTTTTTATTTAATTATTTTTATGATTCTTGTAAAGAGTGTTGACTTAATGAGCTCCGTTGAGCCTATATATAGAAGCTCCCCTGTGCTAGAAAAGTAGTTAAGCATTTTGAATTGAAAATTGTTTCCTTTTGCAAAACCATCTCTCTCTCTCTCTCTCTCTCTCTCTCTCTCTCTCTCTCTCTCTCTCTCTCTCTCTCTCTCTCTCTCTCTCTCTTTTGAGCCACTGGCATTTTATCTATTCTCGCTCTCTTGGCCCCTAGGCTCTCATCACCTTGAGCCCTTAGGCCTCTCTTCTTCTCAGGAATTCCATAAACTTTTCAAGAATTACGCAACCAATAACATAAAACTCTTTATGAACCTCACACATAGTGTTGCGATTTTTTTACTATAGATGCAAAAAACATGCAAAATTTTGCAACCCCCGTGAGAGGATGTATATTATGAAGATGAGCTCCCTACTTTTGATCCTACAACCCATAGCATAGGATCAGAAGTAAGAAGTTCTATAGTGAAGGAGAAAGGTATGGCTGGTACCCGTAGTAGTGTCGTCACAGGTATAAAAAAGAGGAGGATGAGGGAGTTCTTCGATAGGAGGTAGAGCCAGAGACTCTATTAAGAATTTTTTTTATCCTAGGACTGCCTCTAGGGCGCAACCCGATATTCGTACTGCTATAACTCCTCAGCATTTAGTCGAGCATGTAAGTGTCACAGTTGGAAGATGGTTTTATGATGCTTGCATTACTTTTAATGTAGCAAATTTCTTTCATTTCTAGGCTATGACAGATGTTATAACAAGTATCAGGCTTAGATAAAAAATGCCTTCATACCATGCTTTGAGAGAAAAGGTTTTAAATGCTAATGTGAAATAAGTAATGGCATATTGTAATGAAATAAGATAGTTATGGAAAAAAACTGGGTATAACATCATGGCAAATGGGTACATAGAGAGAAAGTCAAGGACCTTGATAAATTTTCTTGTTTATTTCCCCAAATAAACTATGTTTTTTATGTCAATTGATCTTATTGATACTCTCAAGACAACAAATGTATTGTTCAAAGTTTTTGATCAGGTTATGCAAGAGGTTGATCTTCAAAATATTATGCAATTTATTACTGATAATGCAACAAGTAATAAATTGGCAAAAAAAAATGGGTCATTCATTTGGATCCCCTGTGTTGTTCATTGCATAGACCTCATGCTTGAGGACATTGGCAACATATATGAGGCACAATAGACAATTGAATGTTGTCAAAAAATTATAAATTTATTTACAATCATACATAGGTTTTAAGCCTAATGAGAAAGTACATTGGTGGTGTTGAGTTGATTCATAGTGTATTTACTAGATTTTCTATGATTTTTTTTATAATGTAAATTCGAGTAAAGAATAGATCTGCATTAAAAAATTTATTTTCATAAGATGCGTGAAATGTATACCCCCGTGAACAAAAAAGAAAACCTAGAAAAATTATAGATATTGTATTCAGAAGTAAATTTTAAGATTCATGCTTGAAGTTTTTTTAGAATACCTATACCTTTGGTGAATGTGTTTTAATTAGTTGACAGTGAAGTCAGGCCAACTATGAGTTATCTTTATGAGGTATAGATAAGGCAAAAGAGACCATTAAAGATAATTTAACGGAGAAATAAAAATTGTATATACGTATATGAAACATTATTGATTATAGGTGAATTGAACAACTTTATCAACCTTTTCATGTTACAATATATTATTTAAATAATGTATTTAGATATTCCCTTACGTTTAAAATGGATAAGAAAGACAGTAAGAGACTTTTGGATTGCATCTAAAGGTTAAACCTTGATTATAACATTCAAGATCAAATTCATAAGGAAGTGAAAACTAATGATAATGCATTATATGATATGAGGAGACCTGCAACAATGTGAAACTGTGTCATAATGCATTCAGGTAATTTATTTTATCTATTTTAATTTTATATTTAATTTTAATTTCATATTGTTATTTAGTTAAAATATTTTGTATGATTGTATATTTGTTATTGTCTTATTGATTTCTCATTTTCTTATTTTTTTTCAAACATGTGGTGAGCTAGGTTTGAAAGTGATATTCCAAATTTGAGAGTTTTTATCATTTGCATTCTTAGCCAAACATATAGTGCAAGTAGATGTGAGAGAAACTAGTATATTTGATCAAATCCATACCAAAAGAAGAAATAGATTAGAGCATAAAAGGCTCAATGACCCCGTCTACGTTCGCTATAACTTAGGACTGAGGCAGATGTATATAAAATTATAAAGTTTATTTATTTATCATTTTCATATGTTCATTTAAAGTTTTTTTATATAATTCAAAACTTAACTAATTTTAAATTTTTCATGTCATCTTTTAGGCAAATCGAAAAGCTATCATCAAGGAGGCACAAAGAACAATTTGATCTCATTAGTTTAGAACATTTTGATGAATTGAATGCATGGGTTAAATAAGAAGCATTGACTCTTTTGAATGAAAAGAACATTCAATGGATTCACGTGGAAGGAGCACATGATGTAGATGATGTAGACTGCACGTATCTTGAAGACAATGTGGATGTCGAAGAAGGAGGAGGAGGAGAAGAAGAAGATGATGATTATGATTATTGAGATTTTATGTAATATATTTTAAAAACCTTAGTTATTTAACACTTAATTGTTTATAAACTTGGTCATTTTGTTTTTGTTTATTTAATATAAAAGTATGAGTCTTCTTACATATTATTAATTGCAAAATATTTAATATTTTGCATTGTTCTTGTGAGATATGCATACAATATTATCTATGATCTATATTAGTTGATGTTTGATGATGTCTTATGCGGCTTAGAGACATAAATGCTTAACATGTGATTTTATGATTGTATTTTGTGCAATTCATCATTGTTTCATGTGACATGATTTTTTAAATTTTTTTATTTTATTTTTCTTGATTTTTTTAAAATTTATGATAACGTTTACAATATGGTGTTATTATGGGCCCAACCGATACGAGTAACGATATGATACAACCTTGAGAGAAACACTTGAATGAACCGAAAGTATTAAGGGGGAATCAAAATTTCCAATTCAAAAGTTGGATTGCTTGGGGCAAAGGAATTGATAGAATCATAAAAATAATAAGTCAACCATTGCATTTTTCTCTCTCTATATATATAGTAACTCGTAATGTCAAAATGGTTACTGTGAAACGATCCATTGGACATGCCTTACACGGTCGATTTTGTGCAAAAGAGTGCTATGAGCAGAAATATGACTTTTAGTGGAAGTTGCGACCATGTTGAAAGTCATATTTAGTTCAAACAGTGATGTTCCATCACTTATCTTTGCGCGATCAACAGAGAATATGAGTCTGATAACACTAGACGCTTTGTGTGTCCACTGTTACAGGCTTCTCTCTCTCTCTCTCTCTCTCTCTCTCTCTCTATCTCTATCTCTATCTATATATATATATATATAGAGAGAGAGAGAGAGAGAGAGATTGTCACATTGATCGTGAAACGAAGTCAGTGTCTGCAGTGTAAAACTCTATGAGTACTCTCATCACCCATCAGGTATAGGATACACATCTCGGGTATCAGACTCTTGACTTCCTTCAACTTGAAAAACCTTAAACCGACCCAGCTAGGTAGGTGCACAAAGCTCCAGTAGGCACTAGTCTCTATATCTCGGTCTTCGTGTTTCAAATGGCATAGGCATGGCATGGATAGTGTTTCTAAGCGAGAACACACACACACACACACATATATATATATATATATATATATATATATATATATATATATATATATATATATATATATATATATATATATATAGTGAGTGGTAGCTGCCTGACCACTTTTGAGCCTGACCGAATGGATGCATGTTGAGCGTCCATCGCTAGGGCGTGACACAATGGACTATACTAAGCTATAAGAAACTGTCATCACCAATCCCACATTGGTAGGCCTCGGGTAGGTAAAACCCTTGAGGTCCCCCTTGCCCACCAAGGAGTACACCCAATTGTGACCTCGTGGCAAGGGACACCTTCTGTGGGTTTCGAACTGTGGTCGTCCCACTTCAGGTGACAATCCAGAGTCACCCCTAACCAAGAAGACAACCTTCGTAGGCTGAAAACTATGAAATGTTTGTGCAAACTGCAAACACAAGAGTGGTAGTTTTGTCAGTTTATACGCAAAGGTGACATGAGTGAGACGAGATGCAATGACCTCGTAAGCCATACTTGGGGTCGTAGGAGTTAGGACCAATGGCATGGTGGCGTTTGAGTGGAGCCCACAACCAACTGACATGGGGTCCATGGAACGCAACCATCTGATTGGTTAGGAGGACACAAACTATGAATTATGAGCACTGGATCTTTCAAACATCAAGAAGAAAGATCGCTTTAAGAGAAATTCACATGCCAGAGGGGGGGGGGGAATCCATTCTAAAACTATGGAAAAAAAAATGAAAAACGAAAACAATCAGTGATAAAGTCCTAGGCAAGCTGAACATATTTTGACAGCAGTTACGGTAATAATAATACATCCATATTGGTTATTCCGAAAGGAAAAAAGGGAGGGTTCTCAGCAAAGGTTGCAAATGATCATGGACTTCATGTAGAAAGTAGATCATACCAGCATTTTGGTTATATTTTATTTTAGTTTTTGGCTTTTACTTTATTTTTCAAATTATTATCGTGCTTTGCTGATCACAATAAGCCTACAGAGAATTCGATAATCATTATAAGGCCTATGAAGTTTGAAAGAGATCAGAAAAATGACATCTAAAATTCACTTTCAGTATTCTAATGGGATGTCTGATAAGAGGGAAAATTTGTCCTTCTTAGGCTACATTTTATCCTTGCATCAGAGACGGTCTACTAAAGACTATAAACTTCATAGTTGTACACAGCCCGTTTAAGTTGCTATAGTCTACATAGTAGTAAAAGAAACTGTCTACATGCATTCAAACTTCATAGAAACATTTATTATCTATCCTTTCAAAGCTGGATTACATAAAAAAAGGTGGAGAAAAGAAAAAAACTAAAAGGACAGATCAGCCTACGCTGCTTCCATGAAGTGAGAAAGCTTCTGAACCATTCCCTTCATTCCCTTGCATGGTGCCCTCTGCACAGTTTAAAGCAGAAAATAGAAATACAGTTAAAAAACAAAAAAGATCAAGATGGTTGGAAATTGGAATAAGCAGGCATATCAATTATGATCTCAAACTTCCAATGAATCACCATTCTGATGTAGCAGTCTGCAGTAAGCAATATTTAGTGAATACTAACAAAAAGACTCCAATTTAGAAGGGGGCAACAAAACAGACAAGTAACCAAATACACCATGTGGTAGAAGCATCTTTTCTTCGACAAAAATAAGCTTCATATGCTCCCCTTGCAATAGTTCACTCACATATATGGATGCCTATTTTTTTATGATCCAAAGAGGGCTATATATTAACTTCATCTTTTTCATAATTAGTTTGGATACACATAAGATTTCTGCATATATAGTAGGTCTGAGTTGACAAATGCATCTTTTCTTTTTGGGTTAAAATATGGTTTCTGACATTTTTTTGACAAAGGATAGGTGTCTTCATTCATTTCTAGGTTTTGATTGATCGAAGTATGTGTTGGGTTATCATCCACTTGGATATTTATACACCCAACATATAAAATTCTAGAATGGAAGGAAGAACATGTTATTAAGATTGCAACTATCCTAGTACTTGCATTACTTTTTGTCAGCAATTATGGGTAGAGAAGCAGTAACACAACATTTATATTCAATAAATTGTTCTCATCATTTGGGCTTTCATATCTTAAACTTTCTACTTATATCTTACTTCGAGTTGTTTACAGTTGTTATATATGTTTTTTCAGGATAGGTTGAAGTTCAAAAAGGATCATGGTGTCTTTTACGCAACTGATGACAACCGATGAAGGACACTTCCATAGAACATCAAGTCAAAGGGGGTGCATGGAAGGGGACTGACTCCTTTTAAGAGGATACGATCCTTAGAACCTTATAATCAAACTGCTGGTGAAGTCTACAGGCAGAGTCCATGACGATGCTGAGACATTTATAGAAGACCTGAAAGAGTCCCATGAAAAAATCAGGACTTCTATGGAACAGAGTACACAACAGTAATTCATAGTTGTGGGTGGTGAAAGCACTTGCAAATTAGAACGAGCAAAGCAAACTCCACAATTGTCATAGACTAGCACATATGAAATGAACTCCCATTTTTTTTACTCAAACAGCGAACCTAGCCAGCAAGGTCAACTCCAATAGTTTGAGCATCTGTCAATATCTTATTGGCTGAGACGACAATCGGAAACCCATCTCTCAAAACTCTTGTATCAAGAGGGGTGGAATTTGAGAGGTTGATCCTATTATCCAGCAAAGTAGCAAGACCACCTTCAGCTAGAATGAGCAAAGCAAACTCCACAACTGTCATAGACTAGCACATATGAAACTTTTTTTACTCAAACAATGAACCTAGCCAGCAAGGTCAACTCCAATAGTTTGAGCATCTGTCAATATCTTATTGGCTGAGACAACAATCAGATATCCATCTCCCAAAACTCTTGTATCAAGAGGGGGTGGAATTGGAGAGGTTGATCCTATTATCCAACAAAGTAGCAAGACGCCTTCAGGAAAAGCATGAACTCTTATTGGCTGTGGGCAAATGACATTGCTGCTGCCTTGTTACGTTTGTTGATGCATCAAGGGATACCTGATTCATTTTTAGGTAACAACTATCCATAAAGCCTAATACTAATAGTGATTCCAATGTCTTAGCGAACCACCCAAAATTTCTTACATCGAATTTCTTTTGATAGTGAAGGTAGGGCTGCCTCCAGTGGGATTTGAACCCATGATCCCTCAGTTAAGTCGGTGCTATTGTAATTGTTTCATCCATCTTATTTATCCCATAAATAGAATTTAGATATACCAAGATGTCTTTTGGTATATGTGAATGCACAAAATATGCCTTATACAAAAGATTATCAATAAGAAAGATTGAAACTGGCAGCCTATAGCTGCATGAACAAAAAGTTATATGATCTTTGTCTCTCTGTAGCATTTATGGAAAAAACTTCAAAAATCATGCCAAAACAAAGCAATATTTACTAAAAATGTTGTACAATCTTTGTCGAGGAAACAACTTGAGGAATCATGATAAAACATAGAGATATTGCTACCATGGTTCTGTAGCTATATAGTGAGAACTGTAGTAGCAAAAAGTTGGTAATACAAATGAAAATTCAGTTCACAACTGTACTATAAACAAGTCTTCACTAGAAAAATGCTTACCTGCAGGACCGTAGATCCATAGTTACATTTGCCCGATATTCCCCATGTCCAAACTGGAGCAGTTCATGACCTGAAGTAAGCTTCTCAATTTCTCATAGTGCATAAAGGTAGCAGTAACAACAATATACTTCGACCTTCTGGTATTAAGGACCAACTTCACTACCAGAGGAAGACAACATGCTGCATATGGCTTGGCACATTGTGATCTAGTTGAACATGCTGAAATGAACTTTACTTGTCCCTTCATTTTAGAATGATTCTCCAAAACATGAAGTTCTTGTAGATCCCCAGCTTTTTGCTGTGCACAACTTGTGATGCTTGAAACTCTAAAAATGTCCAAAGCAATGCTTACGCCCATCCGTATCTCTACTTTGCAAATCCAAAAGCTACAATGGCCTCTAAAATAGGTGTATTGGTGGAACTGTTTTTCTAATCTTCAATTTAGAGCGTTAGTGCTTGTACAAGTGCTGCAGCCTATGAACACCAAAGAATTTTAATGCTTTTGAGTCCACTTCGAGTTGCAACAAGGTGTTGATAAGCAGTTTGGTTACTGTTAGTGTATTGCAACAGTGATATTTTGCATGTCATAGTAGTGGACACATCTGCTACTTGCATTTTGATAGATTACATTAGGGGGAAAAAGGACAAGCACCTGAAAATAAGCTATCTTAGAAAGAAGTCATACTAAATTGCAAAATAGTGTGTTTCTAATCTTGAAAAGTCAATAGAATCTAATAGCAGTTTTATGGCAGAAGCCTATACACGAAATGCCATTATAAGTAAAAGGAAAAAGGGCAAATGATGCAGCTAATTTAAGATCTAGAACAAGGGTTGGACCACACGCAGAACCTCTAGAAGTACAGTGATATACTCATCTTTATAGCTTCATTCTCACAAAACATTATGAAATACTTTGCTCTATGTGTGGAAAATTAAAGAGTGATACAGTTAGTGTTGATATATTTTGCATGAATGACAGGTGATAGAAGCACATTTTTCTGCCTAAGCACCTGATCCAGAAGCCATTCACTTTAGAACATGCTACTGTTGATAAATGCAATACTAGAAAAAGCAACCAAAAATGGACTTAGACCAGCAGAAATGCTTCTACAATGATGTCATAAGCAACTGTGCTTCATGAACCTGTTATGTTTTCGTAGACGTGTCAAATGACACAGTTTGATACTAGGAATTTTCCAGGCACTGTCCTTCCAAATTCAGGTACCAACTAAACCTGATTCATGTTTTAACTTGAATCTAATTTAAGTTTGGGCATAGTTGGGTGATGGAGTATCCATCCCAACAATTTATGTTCCCTCCTATGCCTGACCAGTGTAACCTTTGGATCTTTATCCTTGGCTTCTATTAGTACTCTCTAAGCAAGAATATCTATTCCTCATGTTTCTTGGTTTAACCTGCTAACTGCATGCAAAATGACTTGGCTTTCAATTCACCTCTGACCACCAAATGAAATGTAAATAACCCATGCCTCTCTTTGAAACAAGGTCTCTTCCACTTCTATCAATCCTTTAAACAATTTGTCCTCTCCATATTACCATATGTCCAGATTCAATTTTATAAAAGGAGCCACTGAACTCAATCACCTACCAATTATATACTACTTCGGTTCATAATTTTTGTATTTAAGACCAAGCAACACCTTTTCCATGCCCAGAGAAAGACCCAAAGGTTTTATACAAGTGTTTATTTCGTTGAAACGAGTCCTGAATATTCATGTCAAAATTCTTTATCTGATTAATGGCCTTAAGCTACATACCCTTGAAGAGTATAGTCTTGTACTAGGAACTTACTGTTGTTTTACTTGCTATTAGAATGTACTATGCTCAGTTAATAGACAGATTTTGTCACCTCCCTTTATTTGGTCATTTTTCTGTTATCTCATTTATATGCTTGATGAAAAGCCATACCTAAATACAGGTAGAAAATCAATCACCTAAAATAAAGGAAGGCATAAGAAAAATGTTGAGATGGAGAGATTGTATAGGAGATAAAAAGACCACAAACACCTACAAGTAAAACAACAAAGCAATCTCAAGGCAAGCAACTAGAATTATAGCAGCACAATCCACAACTAGATAATGCAAATATTATGATTAAAATGTAGTGAAAATAAAGGAGTGAGCACAAGGGCAGTTAAGAAGAAAAAATTTGTCGCTTGGGACGTATCAAGCTTGACTGATTTAGCGCCACGTATGGGAAACTCAATGACTTCAGCATGGCGGATCGTGGAATTCTCATTAGATGACTGGTTATATTATTTCAAGGAATATAAGGCACCTTTGTTCGTAGGCCTTCTGAGAAGTATTAATATTGAAGATTACCTGCTGGCAGGATTTGTTGCAGCTAGTTCACAAACCACAAATGCAAGATCCTTAGTATCACTTTCCGTGTAAACTTGCTGGCTTAGGCTGTGGGATGTTGAGTCTTGACCATAGCAGGGCCACATCAAAAGGATGTGAGAAGAAAAAGAGGGGCTGCAATTTCTTTTTTGGGATGCCATTTGTGCTCTTTTAAAAGATTATCAATAGGCAATGTTGGTGATCTTATATACCGGAACTTAAATCACTGGACTACAATGGGTCATTGGCTTGTATCAAAGCGTGAAACCATATTCTTCATTGCTTAGACTATGGATTGTATTCTCTGATTCACTACCATAAATCCCCAGATCCATTTGTCTTGACGCTAAGGCCTTAACAAGAACCAAAATGGTATCACACGCTTCTGTTTCCCTGTTTGGCCTATCATATATTTTCCTATGAATATGTTACTCAAGCACATCTAACAAATAGAGAAGCATGAGCTAAGTATCTTCACCCTCTGGTCAGAAGAAACCGAGTTTCTCAAAGTGGAAAAAAAGGATCTATTACTAAAAGATATGAAAAAGAGTGATCTTTTCATATTTTAATGCTTGGATCATTACTAAAAGAACATGGGTACCAACAGGCAACACTAGTGCGAAAAGAAGAAAGAAAGCAACCAAGAAAACTATACCAGTATGACGATGGCAACACGGCTAGTGCTTTTGAGGCTTCGTCTCCAACATTTTCATGAAAAAGATAAGCAGGCCATTTTGGAGCTTTACGAGGACTCATGGATTTGAAAAAGGACCATTGAAAGAAAAGGGCATACAAACAAAACAAATATATAACATTACAAGTCTGGCGTCAAAAGGAGCGAGCGAACGAGAGAGAGAGAGAGAGAGCTGTTTTGCTGCTTTTGTGCAGGTGAATAACCCAGTAACCATAAAACCAACTTTCTGAACAGCAAAAAGGACAAAAACTTGGGACGAAGGTGGTGTTCCAAAGTGAAAAGTAAAGTTCATGGTCATCATTGCCCAGGTGGTTGCGTGTGACATTAGACAATAGGGTGTAGTCAAAGGCCAGACATAATGATGATTGGTAAAGCATTTGGTGGCTTTAAATTCATTTTATGCAGCTAGCAGCTGCAATGTACCATTCTTCTTTTTGGCAGACCTCGAGTGTGGGAAAAGTGGTCATTTATAGGCGAGCACCCAAGTCATGTTTCTGATCTTTTCTTTACAACTATAATTCTACAGTGTCAGTTTGGTATCACCAACACCCCCCACCACGACTCACAGGCATCTCACTATTCCATTGTCATGTCTATTAGTTGCAAATGCAAACAATGTCATGTCCTGAGTCCTGACCCTTAGAGTAAGTTGAATTGAACCCCAAATCATTGTTTCCTTTATGTCATTGGATCAAGAGACTGTACTGTTCACTGGTGAAATTTCTGATGGTGGCTGAATCATAACACCATAAGGCTGTAGTGTTACCCCTGTTGGCCTCTCTGGCATGGCAATGCAAGGAGGCAACCTCTGAGGCTGCCGGAACCAACCAATGAGCACATAAATATCATTCACAAGAGATGTGGTACCATCTTAATATTGATCATGAATGAATCTGTAATTTAGGTGGCATGATAGTTGCAATGATTTAGGTAATGTAGTAGTTAAGTTCCTCTCTCAAGTCAGGCCCTAAACAAAGAGGAGACTTGGGGCGACCCTCATCAGGTACGCTACTTTCAGTTTCAGTCTGCAATTATCGCACTAAAAAATCAAGCCTACCTTTTTCTGGGAAGATTTACAAATAGGTGCCTAATTTATGGTGAATTTATGTTTAGCACCTCAGTTTCAAATATTTGAAGAAAACATCTAACCTTTTCAAAGATTGTCGATTACCTCTGAAACTACTTTTTTTTATGATACCTCTGAAACTATTTATTTACCCTCAACTGTAACAAAAATAACAGAGCTATAAAAATGACATTTAATAATTGAAAAGAAAAAGAAAAAGAAAAAGTTTAAGAGTCTCATTTTAAAGAGTTAACCAGAGTTATGTTATATAAAAAAGTAAATTTCGCGATCAATCTGAGCAACATCTTAAAAAGACCAGTGTTTATCTTTACAGTGGCAGCTTGTTTTATAGATTCTATGATGTTCACCTGATCGCTGTTCTTAAAAAGTGTACATGAGCCTACCAGATGGTTCACTCTTGGCACCAAGCTACATACATGTTAGGGGTCATGCCTCTCGCTATTTACCTTTTAAACCCCTCTCAGTTTTGAGTGATGCCATAACCTGAACATTGTGTGGCATGGCTTGACCATGGTTTGCATTTTTTAATTTATAAATTATTATAAAATAACAAATAAAAACAATCGACTCAAGTGTAAAAAGAGGAGAGGAGGAAAAGGAGGAAAAACAAACAAATAGCATATAATTAATACTCCAACCCAAGTATTTGGACGGAAGTTGCTTTAACTCGGAACTAAGAGATAACTGTGGGAAATACTTGGATTATGCAGAGGTAGGGATGTCAATGAATCGTATTTTATCTACTAACCGACCGAATTCCATTATGTTTTAGTTGCATTTGGTAAGCCAAAACAATATCTGATTATAGTTGGATGCGGACATGGTTTTGATATTTTGCTACTGAATCCGAGATATATCCGAATTTGGCTGATATCCATGTCCATTTTACGTGTAAAAAAAAAGATTTCATATGAGCTTGTCACCATCCAAATTCGTGTAGCCAATTACATGAGGGATGGCAGATCAGGTGCAATCATATTGTAATTTTTTGGTGGGCCGCTGCATCTGACCACCTTCTATTATTGGGCCCCACAGCTGACAGACTGCATTCCCAAAGATGGAGGGTGGTCAAGTGCTGCAGCGTGCAATGCGATTGCACCTGATCCGACCTTGTGTAGAGGTGGCCCGAGTGGAGCTGGGGAATCCCCAACGTCAAACTAGTTTAGTACAGAGGGAGTTATAGGAAATGATGGAGGTCGGACAGTATTTGCAGAAGCCAGAAACTTATTTCAGCTCCCATTTTAATGGGGTGGTAATCACCAACTACTTACCACACTGACAAAGCTTTCAATTGCCCTGGTGACCTTCTTACTTGAATCCCAGAGTGAAGACAGATTGCCAAACAAGCATGGAGGTGGAAATGAGGAATCACCAACCGAACTCTACCAGTGCTCCCAAACAAGCATCTGAATTTGCTAGAGCCATGAACTATGAGGAATTCATATTCACATTTCTAAGTGTCTCCAATGGGCAGTTCCCAAACAGAGCCTTAGAATTCCTAAAACCTCACACATAACCAAGATCAGCAAATCCTTTGTCTTGCACTCACAGATGTATATTGGAGTTCATTGTCTAAAAATGGTAATGACACTGGTAATTCCCTTCCAAAAGGCAATTATGATTGGTCTAGAATTTACAAGAAAGCAACCTCATACAATGAGTTTTTGGAGCTGTGAACAGGAGGATCTCTTGAATCCTGCAGATCGATATCCATACCAAAACTAGTGAAAACTGTAGTCTATTGAATAATGGAAAGCACGAACAACAATAAAGTAGGGGTTTTCAATTTCTCAACTACTCGCTTCTCTCAAAAGAACAAATAAATAGACCTTCCATGTGATGAAACTGGATCTGAACCAAGAGAACATAGACTGATGCTATGTATGGATCCATTTAACCATGCTGGGTCCCAGTGCAATTGGGGAGGTGAAGGACTAAATACTCGCCTCCTCTTACACTCTCAGTGACTAGGCTCCACATCCGTAGAAGGATCCATTTTGGGAACCAAATCAATAGGCTTGCAGTTCAGATCCAAAGCTGTAGAATCAGTCACCCCTGTGGCGGGTCCACTCTGCATCAAAAGCCATGGCAGATGGAATTCACCAGCAATCCCCAAGACTTTGGCGGTTGGATAAGAGTGGCCACAACCATAATTCATAAAATAGTTAACGAGATAAGTGAGTGGATCGTCTTCTTTATTCAGAAGATAGAAGATTGTCTAGAACTGGTTGACCATATCTAGATGTATCATGACAAAATCAATCATCCCCAAACGAGCATGCTTACAGGATTTACTTCTTTACATCATGCTATTTATGGCACGGTCCCAGCTTTTCTTCCGGTCACCTCCCGCCGATGGGTGCGAGGAAGAGGTAGAGCTCACCCGCTTATGCTCTTCATACCTTCCCTGCATGGTTGATGCTAGCTGACACAACATAACGATAGGCCAAAACATTTGAATGATGAGAAAGTTCTATATGGCAAGATATTTTAATTCTTATGGTTTATAATAGGGTAGATGCAAACAATATGGCGATACACTGGTTAACAGAAAACAGAAAGCACAACGCACTGAATTCGCAGTTCACAATAATTTAAGCTACATGTTGGATTCCATGGAAATGAAACACACAGAGCTTGGAACAAAGTTTCCAGAATCTGTTTCCAAGTCGTGGGAGCCGTTTTTGATGCCTTCACCCTTGTATAATACCCCACATAGCTTATTTTTTGAGATGGGGAAAGCACTGGTAAAGATCAACCTTGGGATGCTTCGCTTCTGCATGTTCCCTGCATTTCACTTCTGTTGTTGTGCACATAAATGTCTGCATGCACACCTTGCACTGCACATACAACCAACCTCAGTGAGAAGAGAAAGGGAATGCAGATATTTGGAACAAGGCAACTTTTTAAGCTGCAGTAAGAGGAATCAAAAGGGCCAGAATTCCACCAAAGCATGCCACAACAACATCAAGCAAATTTTGTGGATTACAATTCATGAGCACACGCATAAAGACATCCAACTCTGAAGCATATGTATTGCCTAGCTCAAATAATTCTGTAAGTCCTATTCCACTACCTATCACACATAATGCCATTCAATTGCGCATATTTTCAAGATGCTACCTCAATTTCAAAAAAGACCCATGGATTTGGCAAGTCGCCTTGAAAAACAATAAGTAGAAATATTGGTATAAATTACATTCAAGTGAAAAGTCATGCAGACCTGATATGTTTGTGTTCAATATCAATACAGAAGAGCCCACCATCTTTTCGACCTTATAATCAAATTACACACCTAGTCAAGATTATATCTGCCCACAGCACTCCAACAAGCAATCTTAAAACATAAAAGGTACCACCTCATTCATGAGAAGCAGCAGAACTTAGCTATTCAATCCCGAAAATGATGGTGATATGTGAAGCTCTCTCCTTAACGAGTAATGATGCCCACAAGCTAAAATAGAAAGGTAAAAACCAAGAAATCTTACCAAAACAAGCAGGCTGGCGTCAACCTATAATTTAATTATCCAACTTTTCATGAGATCGGAAATCTGATCACTGATTTATCAACTGCTTCAAAGATAACAAAGCCAGCAGCAACCCTACACTATTTTGGGTTATACCCGTCCATCAATTTGAAACATAGAAATGGGTACAAAAGTAGGTGACCAGTAGTCACCAACATCAAAAGCAGTTACTGCAGATGTCTTAGGCCCTCGTCACCGAGGTAGAAAAGGCAAGCAAAACTATTAGTAGTACAGAAAAAAAATTAGAACTTGCACCACCAAAGGAAAACATCTGTTGTTGGGGTACAATGACAATCTGACACAACTTAAATTAGCAGGTCCACGACTGTAGGCCGCAACAGTCCAGTTTGCAAGCATATCAAGAGTGCCTTTTAGGTTCAAAGAGCTGAATGAAGCAATAACAGTTGAGACATAATCAACTAAACGCAGAACTTTGCATCTGATCATATCCTATGCGAGTCCGGCCCCTTTATATTCTTAATCAACTTCACATGAATGCACAAACTAAACACTAAGAAATGTTGCAAAAGGAATCTAGATGCACACAAGAACAGAAAAAAACTTTTTCACTTATAACAATTATGCTTCCCTATCGTCCTTAAGACTTGTCACTAACAGACATTGTGACTAATATTCCTAGATTGCAATCTCCATCAAACAAGCAACAAAAAAATAAAAAAATAGAGATACCCAAGATGTTACATGAAAGGCAGAAATACATTAAAAGAAAACTAAATAAAATGTCCCAATGTGTAAGTTCTCAAAACCAATGCCACAAATCTTGTTGTCGGTAATATTTTCTCAACAAGGGAAGATCAATGGATAAGTTAAAAAAATTGGTTTCTCTTGGGAAAATATCTGAAAAAAATATCAGCCTATATAAGTTTAAAAAAAAAGAAATACATAAAAACATAAATGAGATTTTTTCCATGAAACACAATAAAAAAAATTGTTATGATTTATTCTCAAATTTTCACAGCACTCTCAAAATCAATTCTGGATGCCCAGATTACAAGACAATCATAACCTTGTCAGTTGATATTCTCTGCAAGTCTCACTAAAATCTGTTCAAAAGAACCCTAAAATTTGGAAAGTACTTTCTAAGATTTCAACAATCATAACTTCCAAAAAAATCATGTTTTAAAGATGCTAAAACTATAACAGGATGAGACTGCTTACTCCCAAAAAGAAACCAGAAAAGGGAAGGGTAATGGCAGTGGTAGTTCCTATCATGGCGCTCTTTAAGAAAAAAAAAACAATCCACATGCACTGAGCAATACATTTTTATTACCAATTTAGTAAATAAAGACAGATGTAATCAATAGATCACATGATTCTCAAATTATAGAACTCTCCCCATGTAGAAGTGCACTACCTTATAAAGTGTAGAAGAGAAAAACACTAATATTATGACTTCAAAGCATCCTGCATCTGTTCTTCTAACTACAAAGATAGCAATTGGATATATCTAATTTCCCTTTTCCAATAATTGCCAACCGATGGCAAACCAATAGAGTTCCTTCTTAGTTCGAATTCTAATGGAATCCCACATACTGTGTTTTCTTTTTCAGTGATACTTGCATAGCATTGCTATCTTGGTGTCTTTTTTTTTCAGATATTTATGAATAAGTATGATCTTGGTAGATTTCTCGGGCATTGTATATCAATTTTACATTTAACAGCATGAACCAAGCAGAAAAGCAACAAAACAGAAAATCAACAGAACAGTTACAAAATTAATTTTACAAAGGCCATTTTCATGTCAACTACCCCATACATAGTTTTTAAACGAAAGTTATTGAATACATGGCTAAAGAACAGTTTCCAAATGCTTGGCAGCCCACTACAAGGAGTTAGCTAGGATCCAGCATTTGAATAATAGATCTTTTTCTCAGGTGTTTTGATTCCACAAGTCAACAAAACAAATGAATGGAGCAGAATAAAGCACAAAGCATCAAAATACAAATCAACAATCAAAAGAAGAAAAAATGATAGTTGGATTGCCAACTCTTGCATAAGCAAGCTCTGCAACTAGGAGCAGGTCAACATGACAGTAAAAACATTTGAGCACTCTTTATTACGCATAATTACATTTGTGTAACTCTTAGTAGTCATTATAACAAAACGACTGGATGGTACCAAAACTATGTCATCTTCTGCAAGCGCATAAACTCTTTTTGCAAAAAAATTGATGCTTTTCTCCATTAGGAGCCAAAAAAAGGAAAAATTTATAAAGAGAAAAGATAAGCAAGACTAGGGCAATGACATGGCCAGTAGGGAACAAATTGTTCAATAACTACAGCAAATAACAAGGAAGGCAAACCCAGTCCGAAGCTAGTGATTTAGATCCAATCATAACCTTTCTTGGGCCAAATCATTGTGCTACACCATGAAATCTTTGTCCGGACACAAATGCCACCAAGTGGATTTCATTTTATCCACCATATACAAATGTTCGCCCACTTCTTTCCCAGATCCCTGATGCAAGGCGGAAAATATGACACCTTAACTAATTTTCACACCTCTCCTAAACTGCCCGGACAAGAACAAATAAAGAAGATATTGAGCCCTTCACAATACGCAAGGAGATGGGAAACTCATTCCAGATTCTTGGCACCCACTTGCTAACACGAAGCACCATTTTCATGACAAGACATACATGCTTTCCCATCTCCTTTGATAAGCACAAAAACAACATAATTATTTCCTAATCTTTAGATCTAACTCCTTATCATTTTTACTCTACATTTTCAATATAAGTTGTACCTTACCACGCCTTTTGTTCTTTTGCAGTAATCAATTCCATCTTTTGATCCTCAAAACAAAAAAAAAAATCTATCAGAAGAATGAAAGCTACCTACAAAAAGAATTAAAGAATTCATCTCGATCGATTCTATCAGTAGATTATTGTTTTTACCAAACATATGTAGATCAAAGTCACGATCTTATAATCTTCTAATAAGAAGAAATGATCTTTCACAATCAATCCCCTTGTTCCTCATTCTTCAAGAATCAGAAAGGACCCTTTCCAGTTTTAAAGGGTGTTGCACTAGTCGAAAAATAGTTTTCTTTTGCAACCTTATCCACATAGCCTCTTCCTAATCAGAGCTCCCTGACACCAATAAACACATGCGGCAAACAGTTTCCTCAATATCAAAATTGGGGAAACTTGTTTTTCGTAATGAGGACAAATAGAGAGTTCCACCAGATTCTACAAGACAAAAGGGAACGATCATGGAGTCTTTGTACTCGGGGAAGAAATCTCGTAGGGACATGCAAGAAAAAATGCCGAATCTCGTATCATAGAATCGATCGGGATGGGGATGGGAAAAAAGAGAGGGAAAAACCTGGATGGACATGGCTTTCTTGTTCGTTTCCAGTTGGCTTCCTGCATTAGACGAGTCCACACCCACCATCAGATTAAGAGGCTGCAGAATTTGAGAGAGAGAGAGAGAGAGAAAAAACCTTTGGGGGCTTTCATCTTCTCCAGGTTTTTCTCGCGTGACATCTTAGACTTCTGCCCGTTCCCTCCTCCCATGGTGGCTGTGTTCCGATTCTGAAGCGCTGAAGAGAGAGAGAGAGACGGCGACGGCGACGGCGACGAGTCTTCCCCCTCTTCCTTAGCAACTAAGGAAATAAAAATAGATTCAAGACGAGAGAGAGAGAGGGCAACTAGATAGCTCTCTCTCTATATATATATCACCTGCTGCTATGTCACAGGATACTCCAACTTGCTCCCGTGTCGTGTCTCCTTGTATACTATCTTTTTTTCGACAAAGAAATCTGGGGTTAGGCAGACCCCTACTTGTTATATAAGAATACCATTTGAGATTCGAACTTGCAACGTTCTCAACACAAGGAGACGTGCACTAACTGCTCCTGCCAGACAAGCCGAGCCCCCGTTGGTGTCCCCTTCCCGTGTCCTTTAACCATATCCTTGTGACATAGATCGGCTGTGCATAAAATATACTTTATATTTAGTGCGGTTAAAGCGTGATAGAGATATAAGGCCCAAAACCCTCTCTGTCTCTCAGGCCTAATAAAAAACATACGTTAGATTATGACAGGGGCCGAGCCAGGATGGTAAACTAGGTGAGCACAAATACAAAGTAAAATATATATATATATATATATATATATATATATATATATATATATATTTTTTTTTTTTTTTTTAAAAAAACACAACTTTATTTTTTAGAAACATCATAAATTATTCGTTCATGCTAATTGATAAAAAAAAACAAATATTCCAACCAAAATCAAATTACATAATATTTATGAATTCATGTCTAATGGTAATTAAAAGAAAAAAATGCCAAAAACCTTAAAAACTATAAACTAAACATTTATATCTTTTAAAAAAGACACTAATATTCTAACCAAAATCACATATTGAAATATTCATATATTCATGCATGATGACTATTAAAAAAAACACATAAAACCCTTTAAACCATAACTAAACATTTATGTCATTTAAAAAAAACCCTAATTCCTACAAACATTGTAAATTATGCATTTGTGATTAATTAATAAAAAAACTTTAATATTCTAACCAAAATCAAATCACACAAAATTCATGAATTTATGCCTAATGGTAATTAAACACACACATAATAAATATAAATATTTATGTCATTATAAAAAACCAAATAAAAATATTAAATCATAACAAACATCACATTATAGATATGATAATTGAAAAAAACAAAACTCTTAATTAAATATTTACGTCATCTGAAAAACCAAAATAAAAGACATAAATCCTAACAAAAATTCAAACAAGATTAAGTAAAAATTGGCAAAAAAAAGGTAAAAAAAGAACTCCCCCTCAACTTACAGGTCCAAAACGAAATCATATAAAAAGAAGATGCAACATATACAAATAGAAAACTGAAAATACATAAAATTTCAATAATTGCATCGCAAAATGACCATGGAAACAGAAAAACAACATGATCAAGTAGAAAGCCAAAAAATATCAATTTTTGTAAATAAAAGCGTAAAATAAACCACATAAACAGAGAAGAAGTGCATAAACGCAATATAATCAACTAGAAAACCAAAAAAACAAAAAATTATGCAAATCATGTAAAATGAACTACAAAAACAGAGAAGCAAGTGCAGCATAATCAAGTAAAAAATCGAAAAACATAAAATTTTACCAATCACATCATAAGATGAACCACAAAAACATAGAATGAGCAAGTAAATGCAGCTCAATCGGGCGGAAAACCAAAAATCCGTAAAATTCCACCCATCACATTGCAAAATGAACCACAGAAACAGAGAATCAACAAGTAAATGCAGCATAATCAAGTAGAAAACCAAAAACCTAAAATTTCACTAATAGCATCATAAAATAAAAAATAAAAACAAAGAATCAGCAAGAAAATGCAGCATTAATCAAGTAGACAACAAAAAATAAAATAAAATAAAATTATATTATTTGTCTCTGCACCTGGATTATGATATTTAAATATTTATACATGCTTTTATTACATTAAAAAAACCGGTTCACAAAGCAAATCGATCTATCCTAAGAATGGTCCTTGATTAAAAAAAGAACTAACCAACACATTTGAAAGGTGGCATAAAAAACACACTGTCTTAATTGTAAATTCTTAAGCTTCTTTAGTTACACAGCTCTCTCATATATAAATATATCAAAGGTATGGTGCTGCCTTTTGCAAAAAATCAAGGCATCTCTGAAAAAATTTATTGGATCGATTTCTGACTTTAAAGGCAGCAGACAGCTGTGATGACTTATTTTCAAACTGGAATCCGGCCAAAGTTATTGGCTGATTTTAGCCGTTGGAGTTTTCTGGGTGCTCACATTAATTGAGAGAGAGAGAGAGAGAGTAGAAAATTGATGAGCAGTTGTTGCAACACATATATACACATTGATTATTTAAAAATAAGTGTTCAAGTGCCAAATGTGTTAACCCAGTTGGTTGGGGGGGTGTGACCCTTATAAATGAGATTGGTGTATCATAAAGATGGTTCGGTGCTCGCTGCTTCCCTTCGTCCGTTTTGTTTTGTAGCATTAAATACAAAAGGGATATTTTCATATAGAGTCCCACTTATTTTCTTATATTCCAAGAAGCACCTTACATTTTTTCTAAAAATGCATTTCGATGACTTAACTTTTCAAAGAAACTGTCAAATCGCCAACACTTGGGCAGCTACGATCATTATTTCAAAATACCTCTATTTTTTTCACTCAAAAAGTAAAATTTACATCACTTTCATCACAAGTTTTTTGTCCAATGTGCAATTAAAAAAGTTTTGGCACTGTGGTTAATTAGTGGTTGCACACGCATGCAGAGAAGTTGCACCTCTCTCTCTCTCTCTCTGTTTTTTATTGTGATAATGGGCTTAATGTCTAGTTTTTTGCACCCAGACCCATTTACCCAATTAGGTCTGGTACCAAGTGCACCTTAATCCAATGCAGCTTTGATCGGATCTATCATATACTAAATTAAAGTTATCCCAGACACGGCTAGGTTTGAGTGCTCTCCCACTGAACCTGGATCAATTTGAGCCTCAGCCTGTCAGACACTTGTCATTCAAAGGTAATAGGAGTAGGAAAGAAGCTAAACACACTGAGCTTCCCCTGTTTAAGGTTCCAGTGCTTGTTCTGCTCTCTGTTCATCATTGACACGAGTAGAGATGTCAACAGTTTGGATTTGATTCAAATATTCAATAGATCTGAATTCAAATCCATTTACTCGAATTAGATAAGACGTATTACATCTACGTGATAATCAGATTCGGATTCAGATGTAAACTCTTGAATCAGAATCCAAATTCGAGGTCCAGTCAGAACTGAATCCGACTCAGATCCACATCCGAATCTTAATACATGTAAATTTTAATAGTTATTTGGTTGTATAGCTTGCCGGTCCAGATTCAGTAAGGCTTTTTTCATGTGAACGTGTATCCAACTCCATATTTGATCAGGCCAGATCCGATTAGGTACAGTTCGGTTAGGGATGTTAACAGTTTGAATTCAGGTCGGATATCCACCCAAATCCGAATCCATTTTGTCAGATTCGGTGGCCAAAATAGAATCCCATGAATAATTGGATCTGGATTCAGTATCCCAATCTGAACCCCAATACACGTGAATATTGGATTTTAAGCAAGTTGGTTCCAGATTCAGTTTTGGTCTATCCCTATCCGACTCCAAAACTGAACTTGGATTTGATTATGCTGGATCGATTAAGTAGGACTCAGTAATGTCTAAAGCTGACACGAGTCCGACGCCCCGTTTACACCCCTAATGTTTTCAGTGGTACTAATACCTACATCAGAACCAAATCGGACCTGTTTACGCCCGCTGGATCACAAGACTTTGAGAATGAGCCCCATTCTGGTTCCCTTGTTTTCCTTTTACAAAAGTTTTAATGAATATGTTTTTATATAGAAAACGCCCATTTAGCTTCCCACCCTTTTGCCTGACATTCCAGAAAAAGGCTCAATGGTTTCTAAAAAGACATTTCGGAACCAAACTTTTCACTGACGCCATAGTGAGACATCAAATGAGTTGGATTTGGAACGGATTCGGATGAAAAAAGATAAAACCGATTCGGCTAATCAGATTCGGATAGAAAA
Source organism: Nuphar pumila (assembly GCF_984573655.1). NCBI lineage: Eukaryota > Viridiplantae > Streptophyta > Magnoliopsida > Nymphaeales > Nymphaeaceae > Nuphar > Nuphar pumila. Next base: position 2,713,026 of record NC_143249.1, on the reverse strand, counting down.
GTTAAAATCCGACAAGCTTAAAACATGATATTTACACTTCATCTGGTTAGGGTTGTAGTCGGATTCGGATTTTAATCAGATTCGGGTCGGCTTTCAATGAAAAACTCAATACTGAACCCGAATCCAATTTATAATCGGATCTGGATTTGGCTACCGAATCCAAAAAATCGGATTCAGATTCGGGTTGGATGTACCTAACATCCATAGATTTACTGAAGTTTTTTTTTAGAGAGAGAGCCCTAGATTTAGTGGAGTTAACTTGGAGTTTTATTATATCATATAATTACAAAACTGTCCCTATTGCGCAATGAAGTAGGCAACGACGTTCCTTTTCAAACAAATTTAAAAATGGCATTTTATAAGGACGTTGATCATGAGATTAACTTGAGCTCAGAGCAAGGTTGTTAGATGCGATGAGGCGAAGCGAGGCGTTGAGCCTGCGCTTCGCCTCTGAGGCGTACGCCTCAGGTATGGAAGTGAAGCGGTGGGAGGGGAGGCAGAGGAGCAGTTGGCCGGCACGCGGCGGTGGATCCACCGGCACTTGGGGTTAGCACAACCGATGAATCGGGCGGAGGAGGAAGACTTGGGGATGAAGGAGGGGTTCTGGAGGTTGATGAGGGGCAATTTGCGCATCACAACACGCCTCAGTACCTTGAGCGTGCGCCTCGCCTCTGAGGCGTACGCTTCAGGTACTGCGCCTCTCACAACACTGGCTCAGAGGCTACTCGTAATGGAGGATTGAAAAAGAAGCAATAACTTTATTTTTACCTTTCCCAGCAAACACAACACCACTTTCTTTTAGCCTTTATTCCTTGACAGACCTCGAATGTAGGGGAAGTTTTGATGTATACGAATTGCACACCAACCTTTTCTGACAAAACTATAATTCCAGGTACAATTCTACTGTGACAGTCTGACAGATTTGGATGGGGAACACCCTTCACCACTACTAACAGCCATCTACTGTTCCACTAGCAACAATGATGCATGCAACAATGACTGATCGTAGCCACCAAGAAATCTAATCAGCTTATCTCTCGGCAAGTCCCAGGCCAATCCATAAGTACCACACAATCTTGGTAGACATGGTGACATTTCATAGGAAGCCTAATTCCTTGATTGCAACATCAGCGAGCATAAGACTGTAACTTGATCCATATCTGAGCTGAGGATGTTTCTCAACATAAGACCAATGAGACTGAGAAGTAAAAAAACAGTCGAACGACCAGCAAGTGATCCATAAAAGAAGACAGTTTCTCTGGTTTCAGGTTTTAAACACACAGGGCAGGGGCAACCAACAGGACAAAAAGAGGTACAAAGCCTTGCGTTTAGCAGTTCACAATGCCTTAAGCTATATGTAGAGTTGCCATGGAAATAAACCATGCAAGAACTTTAGAACATAGCTTCTAGCAACTGTTGCAAAGTCTTGGAAGCCGTTTGTGATGCCTTCATCTTTTGAAGGATGACATACCCAGTCGACTTATTTTTTGAGATGGGGAAAACACTGATAAAGATCGACTTTGGGATGCTTGGATTCTGCATGCTCCCTGCACTTGACTTCTGTTGTTGTGCACATAAACGTCTGCATGCACACTTTGCACTGCAGATGACACCAAAGTCAAGCTATATATAATATATATATATATATACCGCGAGAGAGAGAGAGAGAGAGAGAGAGAGAGAGAGAGAGAGAGGAGATTTACTCTGGTGTTACCACCAAAGTTGGCCACAACAGCACCCAGCTAATTTCATGGACGGCATGTCGTGATGAAGCACACTAAAACATCCAACTCTGATAAGAAAATTCCGCATCTCTTGCTATATACGCAATCACAGTTATTTACTCAAAAACTATCCACAGTGACGACTTTTGGGCAAGCCATGCTATCCTAGTATTACATACTTTGGACGATATGCAAACTAATAGACCCCAGCTCTGAGAGCAACACTGCTGTCTGAATACATGATGTTGGGTTAAACTACCCACGATGTGGGTAACGCTTCCCACATGAAGTGTTCCTTCCGTTAAACCTGAAAACAGAGGGAACGGTTACTCAACCGTTCCCATTTCGTGGCTTATAAAAGGGTCTCATGAGCAACCCTTTTCATAAGCAAAAATACAAAAAATTTGAGAGGGGAAGAGGTCGACTCACCGTCTGCATAAGGAGGCCTGCGCTTGTGGTGGCTGCGGACAGGCTGAGTTGAAGAATCCTTTTCTCCGGCGACCTCCAACCTCCGTAAATGGCAGCATCAGGTACGCTGTCTTTTTTCCTGTGTTTCTGTTTTTGTTTTGCAGGGCCACTGCCATACAGTGACGCCGTCTGGTTTGCCGCCTCGCCGGAAAATCCTCGCCGGATCCTGACATTGGGTTATGGGCCCACACCCCGCTTCCGCTGCGGGGTGTGCCGGTTTTGACCAGAAACGAGGTCACTGTAGGGTGACCTTGCTGCTGGTCACCGGCGCCTGTCGCCGTTGGGCGACAGTATAAAAAAAAAAAACTTACCTCTGGTTTTTTGAGAGGTTTTTCCTGTCGGCGAGGACCCCGCCGGCGTCTTCATCTTCATCCGCCATCATAAGGCTGCAGGAGCTGTCGCCCGCGACTACTGAGTCGCCGGATTTCTAAAGACTTCTGCGGCATTGGTTTTGGCCGACGGATGGCTGATTTCGCCGAAGAAGAAACGCCATCAAGCGGCGGCGTTGGTCGCCGACGGACGGCGGCATTGGTTGCCGAAAGACGCCGGCGTTGATCGCCGGCAGGCGGCGGCGACGGTGAGTGAAATACAAAATAGGGTTTTTCAAAATCCCCATTTCGTATTTCACGAGTATATCGGGTTCCTTTACCGGATCTGGTATGAACCGGGTCCGACCCGGATACGGAAGCTACCGGGTCAGACCCGGATCAAGGTTAACCCCGGGTCAGACCCGGATTCGGTATGTACCGGGTCCGACCCGGATCTAGTTCCATACCAGATCCGACCCGGATTCAGACCATACCGGGTCCGACCCGGATCCAGCGGTAACCGCGTCCGACCCGGATCCGGTCTTAACCGGGTCCGACCCGGATCCAGTCTTAACCGGGTCAGGCCCGGATCCAGTAAGCAGTCGGGTCTGACCCGGATCCAGAATGGTCCAGGCACTATTTGGCCTGAACCGGATCAAGGACTGACTCAGTCCCCTTCCGGGACCGTTTCGGAGCCGTTTTTGACCGGTTCCTTCTAGTTTCTCACCGGTTCCGAGATGTTAAGACCCTGTTTTCTTAAATATAAGAAAATATAGGGGTTTTGGCATACGGTTATAGGGTTTTAATGAATTTTTGTTCATATTTGACCCGGTTCATAAGGTTTAAAACCGGTTCGGACCCTTGCATGACCGGTTCGGGGCTATTTCAGACCGGTTCAGAGTGTTTTAAGACCGGTTCGTGATACATATGACTGGTTCATTCAGTTTAAGAACCATTTCGAGGGTCATATGTCTAGTCCATTCGGTTTACGGACTATTTTAAGATATAATTTTGCATATTAGCATTAAGGATAGTTAAATAAATCAGTGTTTTCATGTCACCAAAGTGACTGAATACACGTGAGTCATAAATGAATTTTATACTATCATACAGTTCCTAAGCCGATATGCACATTGTACTTATATTCATGAAACGATAGACGACCCAAAGGTAGTTTTATCGTGTTTGGAATTTAAGTAGGGTAGAATAAGGTAAATATGTCGAGATACATCACACATGTGTATCCAAAGATACCTTGTGTTGATGGTCTATCTTCACAAGAACCTTAGTTTTACCGAATATGGTCGGTAGGCGAAGTGGTTTCGCGTGTCAGAGCTCTTACCAAAATAGGACTCCGATGACCCCCTTCACTCGCTTGGAAAGAAGCATATCAAGGGCCTTTATCATTTTGCTTTTTCCACTAAAGTTTTAGTCTCGTATGAATGTTTCCTGATACGTGTCTTTTGTCATGCAGTTTCTAGTTCTGTGATTTTAGATGGCTCTAGCTCTATTCCTTTTCTAGATGGATCCAATTTTAGTGATTGGAAAGAAACTATTTTATTTGCATTAGAGTATATGGATCTAGATCTGGCCCTAAGGATAGATGAACCCGCTGCCCTCACTGATTAGAGTACTGTTGATCAAAAGATTGCTTTTGAGAAGTGAGAACGCTCGAATAGACTTAGCTTATTGCTTTTGCAATCTAAAGTAGCTAAGAACATTCGGAGTGCTATCCCACAATGCAGAACGGTGGGAGAATTCATGAATGCCATTGAGGCACAGTTTGTAAGTTCAAACAAGGCGAGAGCCAGTACCCTGATGTCAAAATTGATATCTATGAAATATACTGGAGTGGGGAACATTCGCCAGCACATTTTGGAGATGAGAAACATAGCGTCTCAGCTGAATGACATGAAGCTCACCATCTCTGATTCTTTTCTAGTGCATTTAGTTCTAACGTCCTTACCTTTGGAATACAGACCTTTCAAAATCTCGTACAACACACATAATGATGAATGGACATTTAATGAACTCATGTCCAAGTGTGTTGAAGAAGAAGAGAGAATGAAAGGTGAGAAGGTGCAGAGTGCACATATGGCTTCTCATACGTCCAAAGTAGGACCTAGAAAGAATGCATTTAAGAGAAATGCTAGGAAGAAACCAACTGGGGATAAGTCATCCCAAGATAAGCAATCCAACTCTGTTCCCATAAAGTGCTTCTTTTGCAAGAAAAAGAGACACATAAAGGCAGATTGCATAAAGTACAAGAAGTGGTTGGAAAAGAGAGGTAATTTGTCATTTGTTTCTCATGAATGTAATTTATTACAAATTCTTGAAAATAGCTGGTGGATTGATTCTGGTGCTACTGTTCATATTTTCAACTGTCTACAGTTGTTCCTGAGCAGAAGGGAACCAACAATGCATGAGAAAAGCATCTATTCGGGAAACAAGATGCGTTCACATGTGAAGGGTGTTGGAACCTGCAGGATTACTCTGGATACAGGCGTAGTTTTAGATCTTCATGATGTCTTTTATATTCCATCGTATAGTAGAAACTTAATTTCAATTTCAAAGTTGGATAAATTTGGATATTGTTTTAAGTTTGAAAATTCTAAATTGTTCATATTCAGAAATTCAATTGAAATTGGTTCTGCATCTGTTTATGATGGTTTATACAGAGAAAATGCCTCCTCTAAAAAGTCTTATTTTCAATGTCTACAGAGAAAATGAAGACTTAAGCAAGTCGACATTCTTGAGATGGATATTAAAAAAAAGATTTTTAGAGGAGGTATTTAATGCTATGCAAAGAGAATGATGACTTTAGGTAAGTCGACATTCTATGGGTTGTAAAAAGGTAACTAAAGTCTTTTCAAACCATTTTATATTTGTGTTTCTTTGTCTAGCCGATTTTCATGTTTTGTCTTTTTCTTACACATTTGAAATCATTTCTTTTTAAGTTGTCTTATACATGATAGAAGGTACAATTATTGCTTTTTGAAATCATGAGCTAATATATCATGTCAAAATACCTTTTCCATAAAGGTTTGTAAGAAAGTACAATTATTGGTTTTCAAAAAGGTGCTTTTTGAAACTATAGTATACTTTTATGAAATATAGCTTTTATGAATAAGTATGTAATATGCAATATGCATGCTTCTGAAGGTTCTGTTACATATGACTCTAAAGAAGAAAAAAATCTTCATCTTGAGGTAGCCGATCTCTTTAGATGATCTTTAGGAATGCATGTCTCATCAAGCTTTTTCTTCAAGGAGTATGATTGCACCACAGTTGTACTTGAACAGGAGGTCTCCATCCTTTTTGGGTGAGATATCCTTGCATTAAATACTCGTTAGATTTATGGCAAAAACATATCCAGTCATAATATGACATTTTTCAAGAAGACATATTATCATATTATATAAAATCAAATATGACAGTGTATCATATTATTTGACATCAAAATAGAGTTTCCCAACATTCTCCCCCTTTTTTATGAAGACAAAATATGCTCCCCCTGTCAAAAAGACATTATGCATAGAAATAATAATATCATAAAAATATTGAAAAATGTTAAAGAGAGTATTTTTCTCCAATAATGGAGACAGGTTTTCTCCCCATTTGTCATGGACAAAAAGGAGGGGATCAGAGTAAGCAGAGTTATTAGAGACCAAAATAATGTAAAGTTATTACATTCCAAAACAAAAGTTTACTCTGAAGGTGGAGAGAATTGATGTGTTCGGGCGTCGTGATCCTGCTGGAGAGTTTGTAGGGTCTGCTGCATCGAGGCTTGTTTCCGAAGGATAAGATCCTGAGTTTGCTGGACATCCATGATTGCAGAAAGGTAATCATATTCGGATGAGAGATCTGCTTCATCAAGGCCGGTATTGGCAGGGTGCAGGGACCTTGGATTGAAGGAAGCAACATTGAGGATCTGCGAAGGATAGGGGATAACTTCATTTTGAAGAGGTACCTTGAAGTATTTTAAAATGGGAGTTATAAAACACCCGAAAAGAAGAGGCTGAAATTTTTGATAGCGAATGAAGTGGGCGAAGATGATGTTGGACCAGTTTATCGGAGTAGAGCAGAAAATTGCGTAGAGGAGGAGAGAGATTTTTCTTGGCACTAATCCCTTGCGAGGAGGCTTGGGATAGATATTGTGAAGAAGAATTTGAGCAAGCAGTTGAGCATGAGGTTGGAGATTTCTCATGTGCCAGGGAAGGTGTGTGAAGTGGGTACAAAGGAGAATTTTTTGAAGTACTGAGTGGTCGAGTGGTACTATGTTTGTTAGATCGGTGCCGGTGGAAGGAAGGTTAAGAATATTGCCTAGTGAGGAAGCATTGAAGAACATCATGCGTCCTCGGACCTTGGTGGTGATGGTAGTGCAGTTATGATTGGTGGAAAGATTTGTGTAGAAAAGACGAACAAGTTCGGGATAGTAGGCAGCTTGGGATGAAGATCCTAGTAAGTGTTTAAATTCGAGGAGAGATCGTTCGAGGTCAAAAGATGCGAAGTCTTCATAGTGAACCAATTCACCTTCATGAATTGGACGTGAGGAAAGTGAGTTGTAGTGATGAAATAGATGTGGAAACCTTAGATCAGCGGCAGTGATCACATTGGTTGAGGAGGAGGCCATTGCAAGAGCTTAGAAAAAGAGAGACCAAGAGAGAAGAGCCTGGAAGGAGTAGTAGTTTGTAAGAAGATAGATAAATTCGTGTAGAATTGGTGAGGGATGAACCAATCTTTTAAATAGAAGTAAGAAAATAATTGCGATAAGAAATGAATGACAATGGAAGTGAATGATTTTTTAGATTTTAGTTGAAAAAGGAAATTCGTGAGTTGTGAATTAAGAAGCTTGTGAATGACAAATCAAATCAATTTTGGAAGATAGTGTATTATATTAGAATGTATGTTAAGAAGGACATAGTTTTTAAATGATTTTTCTATATATATAGAAAAGTTTACTATGGGAGAGTTTGTCGAAATTTGAGATGTGTCATGTATTGAGTATGGAGTATCCTATTAGATTTGGATTTTTAAAGATTTTCATGTGATGAAGAGATGTAAGAATAGTTATAAAGTGAAAGAAATAATGGCCTAATAAAACAAACAACTTTTTATACATGATTTTACTTTATATGAAAGCATTCTAAATTCGTGAGAGATGAATTTGTAATAAGACAAACAGGGATATATGAGTGAGCTGAAATAATTTCTTATTTAAGAAGTATTTTTATAGATATACGTGGAAAAAGTGTGAATAGTCATAAAGAAAGGTGATTTGATATACGAATATGAAAGCGAGAGAGGGAGGTCATAAAGGACAACAATTACTTGATGTATGACATAAAGCGAAGTCATGATTAATATGAGTTGATGTTTTGCTTAGAGGACATGGTTTTAATGGAGGAAGTTCATGGTTTTTGAAAATGATAATTTTAAATATGTAATGGTCACGGATGGAGATTCACTTCGTATTGAATGGAGAGAGAAAGGGTGGTACTTAATAGTACTCATGAGAATAAAAGAATGGAGGACATGTTTTTGAAAAAGAGTTTTTATAATAATTATTTATAAAAAAGGTGCGAAGGATGACAAAATAGATTATACTTAAGATATGATATAACAGATGATATGGTAAAATTATACGTGAAATACAACAACTTAACTTATTAAGAAGGTGGTGAAAAACTAAGAAGGACAAACACTCGATTATGACTTAAGTTTGAAAAGCAAGATTTCTCATAAAGTGGTTTAGTGTGGTTTTAATCATTTTACATACTATTCTTTGTTAAAGTTACGTATAGGCAAGTTGAGAGATTGCACTAACATAAAGTTTAATGCAGTGTCTTGATAGGAGGAAAGGGAGTCAAAAAAAGAATATATCACTGGAATATAAGAAGTGAAGAACAATGATTAAAGGTATGATACAATAAGTGAGGAATACAATATCATGTTGAGGTTCGGCTAGCTTACCGTAAGAGAGATTTTCACAAAAGGACAAAAGTGATAAAAAGTGTTATGAGATGAGTGATGTGAATAAAGTCATGATAGCTTTTACTTAATATAAATAGTTCTTATGGATATGAGTGAAAGAGAATAGGACAAGGAGTCATTAATGATGTGTACTTGAAAGATGACAAGTTGAAAGATATAAAGAATGTGTCATGAGGAATGTGTTTTTATAAGTGTTTAGAGTATACGTAAATATAGAAACATAGTTTGACTTTGAATAGTAAAAAATATATAAGAAATCGACAAGAATGAAACCAATTAAAATAAAATTTTAATAGAAATCATAAGATGTTTTAGTCTTAGTAAGTAGGATTAATTATAAGTCACTTAGTTTGCATATTCCTAATTCTCTTCTAATTCGTGTAAAGTCTTCATGTTTCAAAGGTTTAGTAAAGATGTCTGCTAACTGTTGATTAGTGGGTATGAATTCGAGTTTAATTATGTTGTTTAAGACTTGTTCTCCTAAGAAGTGGTGTCTTATTTGAATATGCTTAGTTCGTGAGTGTAAAATAGGATTTTTAGAAAGGTTTATAGCACTAGTATTATCACAGAAAATAGTTGTATTTTCAAAATTTAAACCAAAATCTTTCAAAGTTTGTTTCATCCAGATGACTTGTGTACAGGCTAGGCTAGCAGCTATGTATTCAGCTTCAGTAGTTAACAATGATACACAGTTTTGTTTCTTACTGAACCATGAAACTAGTGAGTGCCCTAGCATGTGACATGTTCCACTTGTGCTTTTTCTGTCAGATTTACTTCCAGCAAAGTCAACATCACTGTATGAGATTAGATTAAATGTAGATGATTTTGAATAAAACAATCCAAAATCAACTGTGTCTTTTAGATATCTCATTATTCTTTTTACAGCTTTAAGATGTGATTCTTTTGGATTTGACTCAAATTAACACACAAGCAAACACTGAACATGATATCTGGACGGCTAGCAGTTAAATAGAGAAGTGATCCTATCATACCTCGGTATACCTTTGTATCAACAGACTTACCATCTTCATCTTTGTCCAAAACAATGGTTGTGCTCATAGGAGTGGTTTTTGAAGCAGTTGAGTTCATATTGAACCTCTTCAGAAGTTCATGAGCATACTTAGATTGATTGATGAAAACTCCATCCTTGGTTTGCTTAATATGCAGTCCAAGAAAGTAGGTGAGTTCTCCCATCATACTCATTTCAAATTCTTTCTGCATGGACTTAGAGAATTCTTCACAGAGAGTGTTGTTAGTAGATCCAAAGATAATATCGTCTACATAAATTTGAATAAGTAGGGTATGATTATTCACTATTTTCACAAATAGAGTAGAGTCTGCTTTGCCTACAGAAAGACCAGTTTTTAATAAAAAGGTTTTGAGTGTATTATACCAAGCATGAGGTGCTTGTTTTAATCCATATAAGGCACGTTTTAGTTTGAAAACATGATCAGGATATTGTTCATTTTCAAAGCCTGAAGGTTGTTTTACATAAACTTCTTCATTTATAAAACCATTTAGAAAAGCACTTTTAACATCCATTTGATATAGTTTAAAATCCATATAGCTTGCATATGCTAAAAACATCCTAATAGATTCAAGTCTAGCAACAGGAGCAAATGTTTCATCAAAATCAATACCTTCCTCCTGGTTGTATCCTTGAGCTACTAGTCTTGCCTTGTTTCTTATAACATTACCTGTTTCATCTAGCTTGTTTCTGAAGATCCATCTTGTCTCAATGATCTGATGATCCTTTGGTTTTGGTACAAGATCCCAAACTTCATTCCTTTAGAATTGATTTAGTTCTTCAGTCATGGCTAGCATCCAAAACTCATCGATGATGGCTTCATCAATCTTCTTTGGTTCAAGTTGAGAAATGAATGCCATATTTGCAATCCGTTCTAGCTGAGCTCTAGTCTGAACCCCCTTGGTCAGGTCTCCCAAAATCTGCTTTTGAGGATGATCTTTGATTTCAACAAAAGTTCTTTGATGATCATCTTCATTGGATTTAACTATGTTTTCTAGGAATAAATCTGTACTTTCAACATCATCATCGTTAGTCTGCTTAAGAACAGATTGATCAATAGATTCACAAAAACTGACATGCATAGATTCTTCAATAGCATATGAACTCTTATTAAAAACTCTGTATGCTTTACTATGACTTGAATATCCTAAGAATATGCCTTCAATAGATTTTGCATCAAATTTATCCAAGCTATCCTTTGTGTTAAGGATAAAGCATTTACATCCAAAGACTTTAAAATAGTCTATTTTTGGAGTCCTGTCATAGAATAATTCATAGGGAGTTTTATTTAACAAGGGTCTAATAAGAACTCTATTTGTTATATAGCATGCAGTATTAACAGCTTCTGCCCAAAAAGATTTGGCAAGATTATTATGTTGGAGCATAGTTTTAGCAGATTCCTGTAGGGTTCTATTCTTTCTTTCCACAACACCATTTTGAGGTGCAGCTCTAGGAAAGGCAAAGTTATGAGAAATGTCATGCAAGTTACAAAAATTTACAAAAAGTTCATTATTGAATTCTCCTCCATGGTCACTACGGATTTTCACAATAGAACAAGATTTTTCATTTTGTAATTTTTTGCATAAAATTTTAAATTGATAAAACGTGTCACTTTTGTTTTTCAAAAATATTACCCAAGTAAATCTTGAGTAGCCATCTACAATGAGAAAAGCATATTTATTATGATTAAGACTAGCTACTTTAGAAGGACCAAAAAGATCTAGGTGGAGAAGCTCTAAGGGTCTTTTACTTGAAATGATATTTTTTGATTTGAAGGATGATTTAGACAGTTTTCCTAGCTGACATGCATCACAAAAATAATCCTTTTTAAAAGATATTTTGGGTAACCCACGTACTAACTTGTTTTTAGCTAATTTAGACATGTATTTGGAGTTGACATGACCCATTCTCATGTGCCATAAATGTTGGGTATCATTATTAGCTATAAGACAATGTTTAGTAATGTTTTCTAAATATAATTCATATATATTATTTTTTCTTATACCCTTTAAGATGATGTTTTCGTTGATATCTGCAATAAGGTATGCATCATGATTAAAGCTAACATTGTGTCACACATTTGACTAATACTTAGGAGGTTATGTTTTAAGCCTTTAACAAGAAGAACGTCTTTGATAAGAGGTTTATCAATATTACCAATATTACCAATACCAATTATCAAACCTTTGTTGTTATCTCCAAAGGTGACAGTTCCTCCTTCTTTATGATGAAGAACACCAAAAAGGTCTCGATGTCCTGTCATGTGCTTTGAACATCCACTGTCTCGTATCCATCTGTTCTTCTTCTTTGGAGCCTGCAAAACATTAAGTGAAACTTCTTTTTGGTACCCAGTAGGGTCCTTTTTTGTTAGACTTTGGAACCCATATCCATTTTGATTTGGGTTTGTCTACAGCTTTAAAGGAGTTCAAGGAATTAAAATTATAATACTCCTTTTTAGGTTCAGAAGAACCTTTCACAAAAGTGGTCTTTTGATTCATACAAGAAGGCTTGTTGAAATGAGAGTAGTTAATACCATTCTTGTAGAAAGAGACTTTTTGAGAGGATAGGAGTTTATCCAAGTTCTCTTTTCCTTTAGTAAACTTGAAAACCGTTTTCATAAGGTTTTCAGTTTTACTATTTAATTCTGAAATTTTTATTTGCAGATTTTTAGTTTTGGAGCTAGTAGAAGAGATTTCAGAAGTAATAAGAAAATTTTTCTTTTGTAACTTAGAATTTTCAATACTGAGTTTTTCATTTTTCAGTATAAGCTCTAGATTTTCAGATTTCAAATGTCTATTTTTCAGAATCGTTTTCCTTGATTCTTCAAAAAGTTCCTGAAAAGCATTTTGAAGTTCTTCAAAGGAGAAATCAAGGGATTCACTTACACAGCTTTCTGCCATGAAGCACATGTTGGCGGTTTCTGCTTCATCATCACTTGACTCTCCACTTGTGGATGGTTCTGAATCATCCCATTGAGCATGTAAAGCCTTTTTCTTGAAGAACCTCTTATTTGGTTCCTCAGTCTTGGATTTTCTTTTGAGAAGAGGACAATCACGTCTCAAGTGACCTGGCTTATTACATTGATAGCACATGGAATCTTCCTTGGGGTCTTTTCTTTCTTTGTGCTTATTTGAAAGTCGGTTCCTTCTCATAAAGCGCTTGAATTTTCTTGTGAGTAGCACAATTTCAGTTTCTTTTTCTGAGTCATCATTCTTAGAAAGAGCTGGGAAGGCTAGAGTTTTCTTTAAAGGTTGTTCCTCTTCCCTTCTTTCCTTCATGTGGACTTCATAGGCCATAAGATTGCCTATTAAGTCGTCCAGGGTAAGCTTGGACAAATCTTGAGCTTCTTCAATAGCAGTAGTCTTTTTCTCCCAATCAGTTGTGAGAGATCTCAAGATTTTCTTCACCTTATCTGTCTGGGAATGGGTTACACCCAGAGATTTCAGATCGTTGGTGATGTTGGTGAATCTGGTGAACATCTCTATGGGTTCATCTTTGTTCATTTTGAACAACTCATATTTTCTAACAAGAGATGAGATTTTGGCTTCTTTCACTTTGTTGGTTCCTTCATGAATAACCTCCAAAGAATGCCAAATATCATATGCAGATTCACATATAGATATTCTATTGAATTCATTCTGATCAATGACACAATATAAGACATTCATAGCCTTTGCATTTATATTTGTCATTTTCTTTTCTTCATCAGACCATAAGCTATAGTCTGCGGATGGAGATGTGTATGGATGCTCAACAATTTTTCATATAGCAAAATCTATGGATTTGAAAAATATAGTCATTCTACATTTCCAGTATCCATAATTGGAGCCGTTGAAGAAAGGAGGACGAGATGCGTATTAACCTTCAATATCACGAGCATAAGAGGTAGATGTCATTTGTGCTGAAAGACTTGTTATGTCGAAACCAGCAAACCTGCTCTGATACCAAATGAAATTCCACTAGAGGGGGGGTGAATAGTGAAATGCTAAAAAGATCGATAAATTAAAAATATAATGCAATAAAGACACAACACATAAACACAGAATTTATACTGGTTCGGTCAAAACCCTGACCTACATCCAGTCCCCAAGTAAACCACTTGAGCTTTCCACTATAACATCCGAGTTACCGGATAAATAGTACAACACCCTCTTCCTCAGAGGTCTTCTTCTCTCAACAGAGAAGGGGTACATCCTCTTTCACAGAGGTCTTCTTCTCTCAACAGAGAAGGACAACACCCTCTTTCTCAGAGGTCTACTTCTTTCAACAGAGAAGGACAACACCCTCTTTCTCAGAGGTCTACTTCTTTCAACAGAGAAGGAATACAGTGAATAACAGAAAGTTACAATACTTTCTATAGAACCCTCAGAATGATATGAATGCACGAATGAAGGATTCTCATAATGTTCAGTTCTTTTCACTCAAAAGATATTCTTTGTCAAAGAGCTATTCTTGACTTTTTCTCTTTCTTTTCTTTTTCTTTTCTCTTTCTTTTTCTAGGCTCTCTTTCAAAAATCGAATAGGAATTTTTCTCGTTGTAAGCTCACATGTCCATGTCTAAATAGTTTATTTGATTGTGTTTATATAGCTTTAGAAAAGTAGTCGTTGCCTTTTTGAAATGATAGTCTTTTTGAGATATGAAATGTCATGTCATTTCAAAAACCATCTTTATGGATTTTCGAAAAAGTCTTCTTTTCATAAAAGTAATATTTGAGGTACAGTAGTCGTTGTAACATTTTAGGTATTATATATTTTATGTAAAAAGTTTATTTCTTACAATAGTACATTGAACGTTGGATTGTAGGCTATCATGTAGTTTTGTCTTTATTCTAATTAATGATTTGTAGTACATAAGTACTTCTTTACTTAAATGAGTGTAAGTACAATAAATGCTTTGAGATCTTTATTTGTACATAGTCATATCAAGAGTTTTCTTTATGATGTGTTTTTTAATGTCTACAGAGAAAATGAAGACTTAAGCAAGTCGACATTCTTGAGATGGATATTAAAAAAGATTTTTAGAGGAGGTATTTAATGCTATGCAAAGAGAATTATGACTTTAGGTAAGTCGACATTCTATGGGTTGTAAAAAGGTAACTAAAGTCTTTTCAAACCATTTTATATTTGTTTTTCTTTGTCTAGCCGATTTTCATGTTTTGTCTTTTTCTTACACATTTGAAATCATTTCTTAAGTTGTCTTGTACATGATAGAAGGTACAATTATTGGTTTTCAAAAAGGTGCTTTTTGAAACTATCGTATACTTTTATGAAATATAGCTTTTATAAATGAGTATGTAATATGCAATATGCATGCTTCTGAAGGTTCTGTTACATATGACTCTAAAGAAGAAAAAAAATCTTCATCTAGAGGTAGCCGATCTCTTTAGATGATCTTTAGGAATGCATGGCTCATCAAGCTTTTTCTTCAAGGAGTATGATTGCACCACAGTTGTACTTGAACAGGAGGTCTCCATCCTTTTTGGGTGAGATATCCTTGCATCAAATACTCGTTAGATTTATGGCAAAAACATATCCAGTCATAATATAACATTTTTCAAGAAGACATATTATCATATTATATAAAATCAAATATGACAGTGTATCATATTATGTGACATCAAAATAGAGTTTCCCAACACCTTTCACTATAAAATTCGTGTTACGGGATAAATAGTACAACACCCTATTCCTCAGAGGTCTACTTCTCTCAACTGAGAAGGGAAACACCCTCTTCCTCAGAGGTCTACTTCTCTCAACAAAGAAGAGAAACAACAGTAAACAAAAAGTTACAACACTTTCCTATAGAACCTTGAGAATCGGCCAAAACTATGCTTCAACATATCAATCTTGCTAAATATTTTTGGGTTGAAGCTATTAATACTGCATGCTATATTTCAAATCGAGTACTTAGGTGTCCCATGTATGTCCCTTAGACAATTATGAGGTTTCATAACTGTCCTTTAACCCCTAAAACCCAAGATCAACAATGAGTAGACACTAATATGGGTGTCCCATGTTTGTCCCTTAATGTGCCCATGTCAATGTGGATCACATTCAAGTTAAATCCGATCCAATACAAAATCAAACATTATGAACAAAGAAGATAAAAAAGAATCAAGAGCTTCCAGAAAAGCACCAGTATATGTAGTCAAGGCTGGATTCAGAAGTACTCCACCCTAATTGTGATGTCCCTTTTCAAGTTATTCTGTAATGAATGAATTGTGTAATCAATATTCTCTTAGTTGAATCACGATGAATGTGTGCAGCTAAAAGGGACACATGATGCCATAAAAGGTCCAGGTACCATCAGTTTTTCCTCAATTCTTTATTGATAATTGAACCGTGGAGATGCCATATTGCATGCTATATTTATAATAAAGCATATTAAATTCATGGAGATAGATTGAACACGACTTGATGACCAGGGTATTTCCCTTTCCAAAACCTACTTTTAAAACACTCAGAAAATTTCTCAACAGGCCTCGACAAATTTTGCTTCAGATCATATTTTTCTTTCAAATCGGATAGCAGATTACCAAATCAGAAAGGCATTCCGTGAATAATCATCAGATGTCAAATTGTTTCATATGTTCAAGAGACCAGAATTAAATGCCTTAAAACTCTAATTTGGGAGCTGAGCAGAAAACCCTGTGTTCATAAGGATCCATTTTAGATTTTAGAGTTTAGAGTTTTCGGATCTTTGTATTTGGATATTTTATCCATCTAAGATCCAAAAGTAAGATTAGGTTTTTATTTTCCTATAAATAATTGTCAGTTACTTAGGGAGGAAGTTGATGGATGAAAATTATTATTTTCTTGAGTTTATGTATTATTTTTCCTGATTTTTTCATTATTCCTTATTTCATAGCATAACATAGATTTTCTCGTAAATCAAGTCACATGTTGATATGTAAGTTATGAAAGAACCAGAATGACTTGGAGCACACCATGGAATTAGCTTGGGAAACTTAATCCAGTATATTATAAACATTTTTTCAGTTTAGTAAATCCATTCAGATCAAGACTATTATTTTGACCAAAATCAACCACACATTTCACTCACTCCTTTCTCTCTTTTTCTATCCAAAGCGATACAACAACTGCAGATATTAAACTACATGCTTATGATCCGAACAGCTTCAGAGGCACGATCCAGCATTTGTAAAATTTGGTTGGTGGAAGGAAACCAAAGTTCCAGCATTTGTAAAGTTCGGTTGGTGGGGGAAACCAAAGTTATGCTTATTTAGTGTTGCAATTTGTTGCAAGTTTTCAAAATTTACATCAAACAGAGTCGCTTACATTTTCAAATATCTTAGAAGTTAAGATTTTTAACAAAAGTTTTAAGGCTAAGCAAGATTTGAATAATAAAAGTCAATTGGGTACTTTAGGTCTAAATTGAGTAGTGCATCTCCAAAACAAATGTAACAAATCACAGATTACAGCAACCAACAAGTCAGGAGAAAAAACAAAAAACTATAGAATAAGCATTCTCTAATTATGGCAAACCCTAAGGCTGAAAATATCGGTTTTTCAAGAATATGCCAGGACGACCAGTGGTTAACGATGGCTCAGATGGGGGAAGTTCTTCTTGATCAATGGAGAAACGATATCAGATGCAAAACATTAAGAAAGAGGCTTGTGCCGGGGAACTGCATCGGATTCAGGTGTTTTTGGACAAATACCTTTCTGACGGTCGTCGTCGACGTTCCCGATTCTTCCTGGCGATTGAGTGACCTCTCATCACCTTCAGATGGATTAGGCTCCGTAGAATATACGACGGCTGCATCGATTTGAGGATGCTCGGCCGGTTGCGGAGGAGAGATGCCGTCAACTGCCATGACCACCGCAAAGGAGAGAAGCAGAGAAAGATTCACGCAGAATGGAGATCGCAGATGCAGGAAGAAAGACGATGGGTAAAGAACTCACAAGATCAGAAAAGGGGGGGAGAGAGAGAGAGACGGCTACCCAAAATTTGAATGCGGATGTGAAAAAAGTGAGAGGGTTGTGTATGTTCGCCCCCTATGATTCACTGAATCCCACCACGTCTGTGTTCGGGGCTTTGAATGAGCACCACGTATACAAGCACATGGGGCTCGTATTCCCGTGTATGTTGACATAACTTTGCATCGGACTCTGGTGTTGTTGCAAAGACTTAAGTACCCTTTCTTGCTATTCTTCTCATAAAGTGATGGTTTGAGAAAATGATAAAAATGCCCTTCATTCAAAAAAGAAAAAACAAACAGTTCAAAAAAAGGACAAACATGTCCTCCATCCAGAAAGTCGAGGATGATGTTGACTCTTCAAAGTCTTCTTCTTTTTCTGTTCAAAAAAAGGACAAACATGTCTTCTTCTTCTTTCTCCGTAAAACACTGTAAAACCCCCTCTCTCTCTAGAGAAGAAATCAAGGGAAACAAAGAGTTCTTCCTGGAGAAGGCCATGAACAACAACCCTCTCACCCTCTCGCTCTTCTCTCTCTACTTCTGTGCACATCCAACAGACGATCCTACATTGCTCCATCGTCATCTTCTTCTTCTTCCTTATTCGTAAAACACTGTAAAACCCTGTCTCTCTCTAGAGAAGAAATCAAGGGAGGTAAAGGGTTCCTCCTGGAGAAGGCCATGAACACCAACCCTCTCACTCTCTCTCCCTTCTCTCTCTACTTATGTGCCTGATTTAGAGTTTTTGCCCTTACAGGAGGGGGGTCCGGGGGTTCATCCCAGCGTGGGTAGCATCATTCAACTAAATGAGTTGTAGATCCTCATTCAGAGTTTTTACCCTTATAGGAGAGGGGTCTGGGGGCTCCTCCCAACGTGGGTAGCATCATTCAACTTAAAGAGTTGTGGAGTCTGATTCAAAGTTTTTACCCATTCATATTTTAAGGCATTAGATCTCATGTTTGAACATCCACGCATGTGCAGTTTGCTTTCATCATGTTCAGTTGCTTTCTAGATTATACTTTGAATTCTTGTGCATTTTAGATCTATCGATTTGTATGTAACCAGAGCTCATTTTAATTTTAAATTTTTACTGCAACTTCATGCATATGTATTCATGCTCTCCATTAAAAATCAGATCATTCTGATTTTGTTTGACTCACTTTAAAAATCGAGATTCAAAACCTGTTATTTTGCACCGTCAGAATTTTAGCAGAATCAGGACCAACTTGCGGAAGTGATTTCTCCCTAACCAGAGATGATCTTTCCGATCCGTAAAAAGGGTTGTTTTCTAAATTGAATCTAGTTTGCTCATACCAAATATTAACGATTTCTATGGTGTTTTCGTACCAGTTTCGGGTAAAAAACCATAACCCTGTCACCCTGTGTCATTTTAACGACTCAGATTTTGATCCATTTTTTTTGAATTTTATTTTCCTAATGGAAGATCATTTTTCAATTCTGTAAAACGGGTTCTCTTTGTTTATGTGTCTAGTTCATCCCTGTAAATTTTTAGAATTTTTCATGGTCAATTACTATTTTATTTTGATTAAATACCAGAACCTTGTATCCAGATTGTATAAATGTTCTGATTTTGGCCCCCATATCATGACTGTTGTAGCACTTCTTTAACAAATCGTTATTTGATTGACAATATTCTTCAGCAAATTATTGTTATGATTTTTTTGAGTCTCTACTATGATTTGTAGTATTTTTGGGTCTCCAACGAGCCTCACAATGATTTATAGTGTTGTTCGATCTTTTAACTATGATTTATAGTGCTTTGGGGTCTCCAACGAGCCTCACAACGATTTGTAGTATTTTTCGGTCTTTTAACTATGATTTATAGTGTTTTCGGGTCTCTAACGAGACCCACAGCGATTTATAGTATTGTTGGACCTCGCTATAAAGATTTGTAGTGTTTCTCGCTAAACACTACAGCGATTTGTGATACAAATCGCTATCCGAATCATGACCAACTTGTCAGGGTCATATCTTCCTAACCAAAGATCGAATTTTAAATCCGTAAAAAACAGTGTCTTCGTTATGAAGTCTAGTTTATTCCTGTAAATTTTCAACGATTTCTATGGTCATTTGATACCTCATTTGGATCTAAAACCAGACCTCTATCAGTCTGCCTTATTTGAGTGACATAGGTTTTTATTTCATTTTGTAAGAGTCATATCTCCCCAACGGAAGATCATTTTTCAAATCCGTAAAAACGGTTTTCTTTCTCTATGTGTCTAGTTTATATCTGGAAAGTTTTATAACTTTTTATGCTCATTTGATATTTCGAACCTGTTAAAAACCGAGACATGTTATAAAATGTTATAAAACTTAAGAAGTTTGAAACTTCCTCTATGTGTCTCGATTTTTAACAGGTTTGAAATATCAAATGAGCATAAAAAGTTATAAAACTTTCCAGATATAAACTAGACACATAGAGGAAGAAAACCCTTTTTACGGATTTGGAAAATGATCTTCCGTTGGGGAGATATGACTCTTACAAAATGAAATAAAAACCTATG
Organism: Nuphar pumila; assembly: GCF_984573655.1. Classification (NCBI taxonomy): domain Eukaryota; kingdom Viridiplantae; phylum Streptophyta; class Magnoliopsida; order Nymphaeales; family Nymphaeaceae; genus Nuphar; species Nuphar pumila. The sequence goes on along the minus strand of NC_143249.1, from coordinate 2,693,043 downwards.
TCACTCAAATAAGACAGACCGATAGGGGTCTGGTTTTAGATCCAAATGGGGTATCAAATGACTATAGAAATCGCTGAAAATTTACAGGAATAAACTAGACTTCATAACAAAGATACCACTTTTTACGGATTTGAAAACCGATCTCTGGTTAGGGAGATATGACCTTGACAAGTTGGTCCTGATTCGGATAACGATTTGTATCACAAATCGCTGTAGTGTTTAGCGATTTGTAGTGTTTCTCGCTAAAAACTACAGCGATTTGTGATACAAATCGCTATCCGAATCAGGACCAACTTGTTAGGGTCATATCTCACTAACCAGAGATCGGATTTCAAATCCGTAAAAAGTAGTGTCTTCGTTATAAAGTCTAGTTTATTCCTATAAACTTTCAGCGATTTCTATGGTCATTTAATACCCCATTTGGATCTAAAACCAGACCCCTATCAGTCTGCCTTATTTGAGTGACATAGGTTTTTATTTCGTTTTGTAAGAGTTATATCTCCCCAACGGAAGATCATTTTTCAAATCCGTAAAAAGGGTTTTCTTCCTCTATGTATCTAGTTTATATCTGGAAAGTTTTATAACTTTTTATGCTCATTTGATATTTCGAACCTGTTAAAAACCGAGACATGTTATAAAATGTTATAAAACTTAAGAAGTTTGAAACTTTCTCTATGTGTCTCGATTTTTAACAGGTTTGAAATATCAAATGAGCATAAAAAGTTATAAAACTTTCCAGATATAAACTAGACACATAGAGGAAGAAAACCCTTTTTACGGATTTGGAAAATGATCTTCCGTTGGGGAGATATGACTCTTACAAAATGAAATAAAAACCTATGTCACTCAAATAAGACAGACTGATAGGGGTCTGGTTTTAGATCCAAATGGGGTATCAAATTACCATAGAAATCGCTGAAAATTTACAGGAATAAACTAGACTTCATAACGAAGACACTGCTTTTTACGGATTTGAAATCCGATCTCTGGTTAGGGAGATATGGCCCTGACAAGTTGGTCCTGATTCGGATAGCGATTTGTATCACAAATCGCTGTAGTGTTTAGCGATTTGTAGTGTTTCTCGCTAAACACTACAGCGATTTGTGATACAAATCGCTATCCGAATCAGAACCAACTTGTCAGGGTCATATCTCCCTAACTAGAGATCGGATTTCAAATCCGTAAAAAATAGTGTCTTCGTTATGAAGTCTAGTTTATTCCTGTAAATTTTCAGCAATTTCTATGGTCATTTGATACCCCATTTGGATCTAAAACCAGACCCCTATCGGTCTGTCTTATTTGAGTGACATAGGTTTTTATTTCATTTTGTAAGAGTCATATCTCCCCAACGGAAGATCATTTTCCAAATCCGTAAAAAGGGTTTTCTTCCTCTATGTGTCTAGTTTATATCTGGAAAGTTTTATAACTTTTTATGCTCATTTGATATTTCAAACCTGTTAAAAATCGAGACACATAGAGGAAGTTTCAAACTTCTTAAGTTTTATAACATTTTATAACATGTCTCGGTTTTTAACAGGTTCGAAATATCAAATGAGCATAAAAAGTTATAAAACTTTCCAGATATAAACTAGACACATAGAGAAAGAAAACCGTTTTTACGGATTTGAAAAATGATCTTCCGTTGGGGAGATATGACTCTTACAAAATGAAATAAAAACCTATGTCACTCAAATAAGGCAGACTGATAGAGGTCTGGTTTTAGATCCAAATGAGGTAGCAAATGACCATAGAAATCGTTGAAAATTTACAGGAATAAACTAGACTTCATAACGAAGACACCACTTTTTACGGATTTGAAATTTGATCTCTGGTTAGGGAGATATGACCCTAACAAGTTGATCCTGATTGAGATAGCGATTTGTATCACAAATCGGTGTAGTGTTTAGCGAGAAACTCTACAAATCGCTATAGCGAGGTCCAACAACACTATAAATCGCTGTGGGTCTCGTTAGAGACCCAAAAACACTATAAATCATAGTTAAAAGACCGAAAAACACTACAAATCGTTGTGGGGCTCGTTGGAGACCCCAAAGCACTATAAATCATAGTTAAAAGATCGAACAACACTATAAATAATTGTGAGGCTCGTTGGAGACCCAAAAATACTACAAATCATAGTAGAGACTCATTAGAGACTCAAAAAAATCATAACAATAATTTGCTGAAGAATATTGCCAATCAAATAACGATTTGTTGAAGAAGTGCTACAACAGTCATGATATGGAGGCTAAAATCAGAACATTTATAAAATCTGGATACAAGGTTCTGGTATTTAATCAAAATAAAATACTAATTGACCATAAACAATTCTAAAAATTTACAGGGATGAGCTAGACACATAAACAAAGAGAACCCGTTTTACAGAATTAAAAAATGATCTTCCATTAGGAAAATAAAATTTAAACAAAATGGATCAAAATCTGAGCCATTAAAATGACACAGGGTGACAGGGTTATGGTTTTTGACCCGAAACTGGTACGAAAACACCATAGAAATCGCTGAAATTTGGTATGAACAAACTAGATTCAATTTAGAAAACAACCCTTTTTACGGATCGGAAAAATCATCTCTGGTTAGGGAGAAATCACTTCCGGAAGTTGGTCCTGATTCTGCTAAAATCCTGACGGTGCAAAATAACATGTTTTAAATCTCGATTTTTAAAGTGGGTCAAACAAACTCAGAATGATCTGATTTTTGGTGGAGAGCATGACGACATATGCATGAAGTTGCAGTAAGAAATTCAAGTTAAAATGAGCTATGGTTACATACAAATCGATAGATCTAAAATGCATAAGAATTCAAAGTATAATCTAGAAAGCAACTGAATATGATGAAAGCAAACTGCACATGCGTGGATGTTCAAAAATGAGATCTAATGCCTTAAAATATGAATGGATAAAAACTTTGAATCAGACTCCACAACTCTTCAAGTTGAATGATGCTACCCACGCTGGGAGGAGCCCCCAAACCCCCCTCCTATAAGGGCAAAAACTCTAAATCAGGGTCCACAACTCATCAAGTTGAACGATGCTACAGTTAGTGTGCAGGTCAGTCGGTGTTTGATGGAGAAATGTTGGATCATTTGTTGGATGTGCACAGAAGTAGAGAGAGAAGGGAGAGAGAGTGAGATGAGGTTTTACCCCTCTCTTGTAAGGGTAAAAACTCTGAATCAGGATCTACAACTCATTTAGTTGAATGATGATACCCACGCTGGGAGGAGCCCCCAAACCCTCCTCCTGTAAGGGTAAAAACTCTGAATCAGGCTTCACAAGAGTCAATGTATAGGTCAGTCGGTGCTTGATGGAGCAATGTATGATCTTCTAATGGATGTGCACAGAAGTAGAAATAAAAGGGAGAGAGAGAGTGAGAGGGTTGATGTTCATGGCCTCCTCCAGGGGGGATTTTTTTCTCGGATAATCCTGCAGTGCAGAGACTGGGTCTTAAATAATCATCTTCGGGGCACTTAAGTCTTTACAACCGCTCCTTTTCAAGAACCGTCATTTTTTTTTGCACCAATGGAGGAGAAGGTACTTAAGTCTTTGCAATCTTATCAAACTCCAACGCTAATTAATGCTGACAAACATGGGGATACGAGACGCACATGCTTACATACGTGGTGCTCTTTGGGACCCCCGATCATGAGATGTAGCTAACTGCCCTGTTCGGGGGGGGGAACATATAATCTGCTTCAGAAAAAAGTAGCCGTTAGAAGAGCAACCCCAACGGTCAAGAGGACGGAGCCTTCCGTTGAGGGTCACCGATGGGCAACCGAGATCAATGATCCATCTATAAGATTGTCAATGTATTGGGCTTGTGTCGGGTACTCGGCCCGAAACCCAATTACCTGGATATGGACAAGGAAAATTTTGACATGAATATTATCCAGATCAACCTGAACCAGACCACATGTAGATCTGGATAGTCAAAGCCCGTGCACATATTACTCGGGTGGGGTTGGGGTCGACCTGAATAACATTTGCATTGGTATTTTGTACGGTGATACCTGGATATCCAGGTTCTAGTCGGGTCAGATACCTGAAACAAACCCAATCCATTGATGGACTACGTAGGAATTAGCGGTGGACATCGGGCCCCAACAGGCCTGACCCATATTGAGGCCAGAGTGCTGCCCGACCCATTTACAATCGGGTCTGAGACAGACCGGGCCCTTTAAGCCCGATCCGGAGAATGGATCAGGCTTATCTGACCCTATGCATTTTGCACATGGGTCCGGCCCAATTAGGACCTGATTATCTAATCAGGTCGAGCGGTTCCCGACCCGACTTTATTAGGGCCTGAGCTGTAAAGTGCAGCTGGAGACCAATCCGATTCAGGCCGGGTACCTACCTGAAGCCCAACGGGCAGCCCGGCCGGATGACAACCCCTATGTAGGATGCTGTAACACCGGCGTCTCTGTTAATAACGGACCTACCAATGTTCCTAGTGAACGGATGGAGTCGCACTCTCCAAATTGAGTTGGGTTCATCATATTTATAGGTTCGCAATAAAAAGCAGAAGTAATTTATTATATTATTATAAAACCACCAAAACGTATCACCTATTTACAGACAAGTGCGTAACTCCTTGGTTATTACACTTAGCCGCATGATTTTTTCCATTTTTATCACCACACATCCTTCGCCGTGAATCGATTATGGGTGATAGTTTTACTCAAATAAAATGGCTAAAATGTTGAATATTTTACTACAAGAATACATTGAAGGTTAAAAAGCTATTTTCATATTTCAAGTGGGCATTTGCAGTGCGTTAAGAAAAAAAGGCTTTTGAAAGTAGTAATAGTCCTAAAAAGTAGCCAATTTCCAAGCAATTGGAAATCAGTGTGAGGAGGCAGCAGTCCATTTTTATTTTTTTTTTACTCGGACCCAGTTGCAGAGACCTAACTGCGTTGGCTCAGCCTACTTTACTAACAGTCTTTGTCTATACCGGCGTAAAACTCTGAGGTCTTACCCCAGCTCGACCCCAATCTTTGGCTTAAGCAAGGGGGGGTGACACCCATGAATTTTGAACCTAAATTGTTGGTCAAACTGTCTAGGCCCCATCCCACTACGCCAAACCCCTTGGGTTACCACATAAAATAGAAGAATTCAAATGAAAAAGTGGGAGGGAAGAAGTGAAGCTGGAGGAAGGGAGTGAAAATAGGCTAGGTGGAGGGAGGCTTATGAGAAAAGTTGGGTGGTTCAAGTGGTTTGGAGAGGGTGATTAAGGTGTTAGAAAAAGAATCTCTAAAATTAGAGGCCTAAGTAAATAGAACCAACCTTTTTAAAAGAAGGAAAACCTACACTAAGGACTTGTCTCCAATTTGAATTAATCAAAGCCAATAAAAAAACATTAAATGAATTATATCACTCATGCGACCCGCCCAACCGAATACAAAAAATTACTATAATGCCTAAGCCGGTCTAAATGGGCGCCCTTGCATAATGACAAACGTTTTTTTATCGACAATTTCTCATTTTTCAAAAACTTGCAAAAAAATGAAAAAAATCCATAAATCTTGCATTTTTTTCGGCAAAATCTTGGCAATAAAAAAATTAATTAAAAAATATAAATTTTTTTATAAGAAAATATTAATAAAAATTATTTAAAAATAAAAATACATGATTTTTTTGTGATAAATAGCCGTTTAAAACGTAAATATCGCGTTTAAATCACGGTATTTATGTTTTTTCATAAATCTCGTGATATTTTGTAAATCTCACGAGAAATTGCCGTTTTAAACTTTCAGGCAATTTCTCACAATATTATCGCAAGATTTTCATAAATCTCGCGATATTTGTCACACTGCGCCCTTGTATGTTAGCCGGCTAGTGTGGAAGTGCATGTAACACTAACTTGTGCCAGTGTGGCTTTCCCACTATGATGTTTGAATGCTTGTTTCACCTATCCTAAGAAAGGGATGAAAAGGATGCCAATTCAGTATTTTCCTATGAAAACTACATGAAACAAACACCAGCGATAGTGGGTAGGAGAGAACCAACGGGGCCCCCGCGTGGTTGGTAGGAGCTGTATGTGGGACATTGCAGGTTCAAAACCCAATGGTACTTTGAATAATAACTGGTGGGGATCTGCCTTATAACCCAAGCTTGCCTTTCAAAAATAAATAAATAAATTTGTCCTATTGGGAAGCTGGAGAACACAACAATAAGAAGAGGGATAGATAACTACAATAATGTCAAAGGCTCTCACATCAAGCAAATGCATAGGAACATAAACAAAAAAAGACACAGGAGTTTTTTGGAGGCATCTGCCACATACAATCATGGTCATGATCGATCACACAGCCATGCAATTATTTTCCATAGATTAATAATTTCATGATCTTTTCGCGGGAGGATAAAATCATGGTTACAAATGAATAAAATGGCAATTAAACGGCCGTTAATTTCTTGAGCGAAATTAAACATTTTTATACTTTTCAATACTAGAAAAACATACACAAAAAATAATAATTTAAAAATTACAAAAATATGTGTAATAAGGAATAATAATAAAATACATAAAATATTAATGTCATTTTATACCAAGATATTGCAAAATTCTGAATGAGAATATCATGATATTTTGAGAATGTCAGTATATTTGATGAATGAACAAAAACAGAATTTAAATGGCCTTTAATTTCTCATGATTAATTGATCTTTTATCATACTACAAGCCAGCCTTTTATCAGTAATATTAGAAAAATAAAAATGATTAAAAACATGTGCAAGAAAGAAAAAAAATATAAAAGTACAATTAATTGTAAATAATGCTTTTTCCTGAGATCATGTTTAAGAATCATAATTATGGCAAAAGATCACAATTTTTTCTAAGAACCCATCATGATTTTTTCAGAAAATATCGTGTTATTTGACCATCATGATATTTTAAAAAATATCTTGATATTTGTCACATTGCTTACAAGGAACTCAAGTAGGATATGTATGCTGAGCTTACAAATTGCATTATTTCACGTTTTAACATTACTACTTTCCTTTTCTTTAAGAAATGAGCAAGCTGGGGTCAAGGCAAACTGAAAATTCAGGTTTTACTACTCAATCATGGAGGCCTTTCCGAAGTACGCATGCATTGTGATAATATAAATATATAGCATGCATGCAAGGAATATTAAAAATGATGAGAAAATGAACCAAAGACCAAAATAAGAGGCACAATTAATGAACCGATTGCAATATTCTATTCATATTCATTAGCCCGTCAACCCCTATAATCTTATATTACAAGACCATATAAAACTGCATCATAACTTATAATATCCAAATGGGTCAGCCCAATTTGGACCAACTGGAGGGTTAATTAAACTATCTATATCTGCCCAATCAACCACACTATATACCATGGGTAGGAATTTATGAATGAGAGAGGACCTTCATCTTAAAATGAACCACACCCATCAAAACAATCAACAAGCTCATTGTGAGTAGAGATGGCAGTTGTGTGATATGAAACGGGTAACCCTACACGACACGGTTAACTCGCTTAATAAACGGGTTGGCGGGCGGGTCGGGTCGGGTAAACGGGCGGGTTGGCAGGTCAGGTTTGGGTAAACGGGTTGACCCGCCCGCCTAACCCGTTTATTAAACGGGTCAGCTGGGTTGGCATACTCATAACACAAACCTGATCCGTTTAATAAGCGGGTTAGGCGGGTCAACCCGTTTAGGACACGAACCCGTTTAAGCCAAACCCGAACCCGGCTAAGAAGCGGGTTTGCGGGTCGTGGCACATTTTGCCACCCCTAATTGTGTGGCCATAAGGTCTCACATAGAGAATCCAAAAAGCTTCAAAATGGTGGGTTCGTAACTCATGAAAAACATACAAGCATATATGCAAAGGAATGCATTAAACTATATTAAAAATATCTTAATTAGAGATATTAATGCTGAGAAACGGTTAACAGGGCTATATATATGTGTTCAGGATGAATCTGAGCAATAACCCAAACTGTGTGTACACCCGGGATCCTAAAAACTAAACAAGTTCATCTTGAGATCAACGGCATCCAGTTGTGGCCTGACGGATCAGAGCACACAATCTCTCTGTGAAACCGCCGGTCCCCCGGCATGCAGAAATTGGACGCTACAGAGAGAGCGTTATGGTGCAGACTCATTTCAGGGTGCAGATTTTAAAAAAAATATTTTTAACCAATAAAAAACGTGTTCTATATTTTAATATAAAAAAACTATTCTGTTAAAATATTATTAGAAACTACTAAAAACAATTAAAAAATAAAAATTATAATGTCCGTGAGTTTGAGAGTCGTGTTAGTGTCTACTACCTCACGTACGTTAAATTTGACACAGACTCCAAGTGACGTGTTACTGTGACTACAGGTAAAAAATAGGAGAGAGACGCCGTGGAAGGGATCATATTAAAGTTCATGTTGGTGGATGTAGGTTGTAAAAATGATAACGGATCCCATCATCTGACATATGATGTTATCAACGGGTCAGATTTGGTTCGGACCTAGGTAGAACCAAACCCAGATCTCATTTGAGAAGCTGGTACTGGGTTCAAACCGGGGTTCAATTGGGCCCACCATAAAAAAAAAAAACATACTCAGATCCTGTAAGGATTATATGAACCAGACCCACGCCATACCGGGTAAAACAATATTCTTTCTCTGTCCATTTTTTTCTTCTTCTTTTAAATTTTGTTGTCCACACTTGGCTAGCCTATTAACTTTTAAAAAGGTTGGAAATAATGCTGGAAGGTACATCCACAATCTTGACAACGTCTTAGTTTGAACATTGATCTTTGGTTTGGGTCAGTCGCAGCTTTAACCTTCATTATCATTATCTTTGGTTTTATAACGTTTTCTGCTTGTTTGGTAGGAGCAGCTAGTGGACGTCACCTTGTGTTGGGATGTTGCAAGTTCAAATCCCAATGGTATTGTTGTATAACTGGTAAGGGTCTGCCTAACCCCAGCTCGCGTTCAAAAAAAGACCAGGGCAAAACTTTGAAAACTGAGTATATTTTGCTAGGTTGGTAAGACACTTGGTATTTAAGCACACCTTAAGGGTATGTTTAATGGCTTGTCGATGGAATTACAGAGCAAAAGAATAAAATCAACAGAACCATTGTTCGTTCCGTAATAACTGTACCAAGTCCAATGTTTGTTTGGACCATACTTGGATGTTGTGTTCCAAAGTCCAAGGTTTGTTTTATGCTGGCACAGATAATATGGATAGACATGGATAATGTGCCAGATTTTTTTGTTTTGAATCGTATGACCTGATTCAACCATCATTTTATGTGTTTTAACAAGTTTATTATAGATTTTTTGGCCTGAATATAGATCCAATTAAAAAGGTATGTTAGAATTAGAAAAAAAATGAAAAGAAAAACGAAGATGAAGAAAGCCTCATGAAGCATATTAGAATTCCCACATAAAGCAACAATCAGAAAATTATTTGTAGATGCAGTCACTGATGGGCATTCATCAGACCTGTACATTCAAAGGAGAAATAAGAGAAAGATAATGGTAATACAAACCAAAGATCAATCTTTTGCCATAGCAGTTCATCAAAAGAAAAAAATACACCAACAAATTCACACAAAGTAGAAATCGACCTCACATAAAATTCCTCTCTTTAAAAACCAAAAGGAAAAAATTCCAATATAAGATCTATGAAAACACCATAACCAACTCATTCTAATTTCCCTATTTCGAATCACATAAAGAAACAACAACCTCTTAAACTTCAATAAGAGATCATGATTATCCAATCAAAATAAGAAAAAAATGAGTATAGGCAGATCTAGGACGAAAAACAACAGAGAAAGCAAAAAATCAAAGACGGTGATGGCAGCATCAAATGCGCCCTATGTATTTAGGTATATCATGCACTTGAGGCCAGATTCAATGCACGGATATGAGATATGTGGCACTCAAATGCAACATGTGGCCAGCTGGTTGTTGGATTATAACATGGCAGAACCTTGGCCAAGTAGCTTCATATTTCACCATATGGCAACTTCCTAAATTGGTTCTGAAATAGAAACATCAAAAAATCTGAGTAGTTGTTTATATATATATATATATATATATATATATATATAAAGGTAACTGGAATATGTAAACCACCAAAATATGCCAATTGGTAGATACTAAGATTTTCATAATTTTATTTTTATAAATTTCACGGGCTAGATGCTTGGTTTTATAGAAACAGACTCTTAAATCATCCGATTATGATTTATAAGAAAGATCTTTTAAGGTTTGAAAATCAATGACTCAGAATTTTTGTAAATATTTAAGCATGCAAAATCACATTTCTTAATCCAATTACGATGATCCAATAATCGATTCCAAGCAAAATGGATGACGCCGAATTCATTTGCATGGTTAGATTTGCAAAAATCCTTAAAAAATCTTGATTCATACTAGTTTACATATTCTCAGTTTATCTCTCTCTTTATATATATATATATATATATATATATATATATATATATATATATATATATATATATATATATATATATATTTATTGATGATGAAGAACCCCTGCCGAGTTTGATCTGATGACTTCATCTCAGTCCTCACGACCATCCTGCATTACGTGGCCTGCCTCTGAAAGCTACGGACACACCGTGCGACTGGAGTTTGATGAAAACATCTCTGCCCTAGCAACCACCCAACTGGCTCGTTGGGCGTATTATAATACATGCTTTGTAACAATGTAATACCTCAAATAAGATAACATTTCCCACTAGGTGGATGCATCCAAGCATCTTGAACATGAGGCCCAGTTTGTAATAATGTTGTTAAAATGGGTTTACTAAATGAATCGGTTAAAAAAATGATAAAATTGGTTGATTTCAAAGTTGCTTATTTATTTAATTTATTCTCTCTCTCTCTCTCTCTCTCTCTCTCTCTCTCTCTCTCTCTCTCTCTCTATATATATATATATATATATATATATATATATATATATATATATATATATATATATATATATATATATATATATATATAAGTGAATCGGTTCAGGGCAGAATTTCCCCAATTTTGCCGATGCAACAAAAAATCGACAGATCTTTTAAGAGGGCCATATTTAGCCCCCCCCCCTGCATTGTTTCAATAAGGACCGATTCGATATGAATCAACCAATTCAGATCGATTTTAGAAACAGTGCTTTGTAGGGTAACCCCAAAATTTTCACCAACCTGCAGAGCACACCACATCAGCCAAGGATTCTCAAGACAAAGTACCTAATCTTTAGACCATGTGGCCTTCGACGAGAGGCATCTTCTTCCCTTGGCTTTCTAAAAACATGACCTATCTTCTTCGTAGAACTCAATGCCTTGTCCAAAACTGCATGTGTGGACAAAATAAGTATGTAGACACAACAGTTACACATATCAATGATATCTTGAAAACATCACGATCTTATCATGTTATATTCAAGAAAAATAGAATCTTGACAAAATTGTGATATATATATATATATATATATATATATATATATATATATATATATATATATATATATATATATATATATATATATATATATATATATATATATATATATATATCACCTATTTTTACCATGATCCTATTTTTCAATTTTTTAGAATTTTTACATGTTTACAAAGTTGTCTCTATGTTTTATGACCCGTCCTTTGCCCACCCTACTTGGGCTAAAACCAAACAAACACTTGAGGTGAAGAAACAAGAAAAGACATGAATTTTTGTAAATATCTGCTACATGCATTTCAGTCGTGATCGTTCATACAGTCATGCAATTATTTTCAATAGTGTAACTCATACATTTCACCATCTTTGCTTGCTAAAATGTACTTACCTTTTGACGAGTTAATAAAATGGAAATTATACAACCCACTACAAGAATTCTGAAGATTAGCGACGAACGATATCCAATGATAATTCATCATAAATCCATCGCTAATCCGTTTAGCGATAGATTGGCGACAGCTTAGCGATAGATAGCATCCGTCGTAATTTCTTGGTCGCTAATTAGTGACAGAACTGATCTGTCGTTACTTTCATCGCTAATTCGCGATGGATTAGCGAATATCATGATCGCTAAATAAGGATTGATTTGGTTTTGCGACAGATACATATCCGCCGATAATTCATTGCTAAAATTTAACGACGGATACGTATCCTTTGCTAAATTTCGTCGCCAATTTATCGACGGATTCACGATGAATTATATTTCATCGCAAAACATCGGCTGATTCAGTTTTTGAAACAGATAAATATCCGTCCCTAATCCATCACTAAATTGGCGACAGATATTAGCAACAGATATTGTTCGTCGCCAATTTATCGACGGATTCACGATGAATTATATTTCATCGCAAAACATCGGCTGATTCAGTTCTTGAAACAGATAAATATCCGTCCCTAATCCATCGCTAAATTGGCGACAGATATTAGCAACAGATATTGTTCATCGCTAATCCATCGCAAAATTTAAAATAAAAAAAAATTATTTGAAATATAAATATCAAGAAAAAATTTCTCGTTATACAATTTATATAACCTGTGTATAAAAAATAAAACACACACAAAAAATACATATCCAAAGCAGGTAAAACAAATTTAACACAAGTTATAAGTGAAACAAATTTAACAACCCACTGTAATCCTCGCTAAGTTCTAATTAGTTACAAGTGAACATATACAAAGAGTTTCGTTTGAAACAACAAGTACGTGAAACAATCTCAACACATGAATCTAATCATCGCCAAGATTCAGAGCATCAACCTCTTCATTGTCTCGATCTGCCCCTTCATCCATGCCTCCATCAACTCCTCTATGCTGATCTTCTCCAGCATCCTACAAGAGAACCGAAATGTTAGTATTGATAAACAAAATATAATGAAATAAATTATATGCAATGCACCTAATCTAAGGCAATCAAAGTAACATGGCTAAATGAGACATAGACTAACAATAAAGTGAAGAACATTAACAACATTCAGATATGTGTTCTAAGGCTGACAAAAAAAATCTATAGTAATTTAATCATGCATATATATGTTATAAGGCAGTCAAAAAAGTTTTCATAGTGATGAAATCATGCTTATATGTGTTCTAAGGTTGTCAAAAAACTTTCATAGTGATTCAATCATGCATATATGTGTTATAAGGCAGTAAAAAACATTTCATAGTGATGGAATCATGCTTATATGTGTTTTAAGGTTGTCAAAAAACTTTTATAGTAATTCAATCATGCATATATGTGTTATAAGGCAGTCAAAAAACTTTTATAGTAATGAAATCACGCTTATATGTGTTCTAAGGTTGTCAAAAAACTTTCACAGTGATTCAATCATGCATATATGTGTTATAAGGTAGTCAAAAAAAATTTTATAGTGATGAAATCATGCTTATATGTGTTCTAAGGTTATCAAAAAACTTTCATAGTAATTCAATCATGCATATATGTGTTATAAGGTAGTAAAAAAACTTTCATAGTGATGAAATCATGTTTATATGTGTTCTAAGGTTGTCAACAAACTTTCATAGTGATTCAATCATGCATATATGTGTTATAAGGCAGTCAAAAAAAAATTATAGTGATGAAATCATGCTTATGTATTCTAAGGTTGTCAAAAAACTTTCATAGTAATTCAATCATGCATATATGTGTTATAAGGCAGTCAAAAAACTTTCGTAGTGATAAAATCATGCTTATATGTGTTCTAAAGTTGTCAAAAAACTTTCATAGTAATTCAATCATGCACATATGTGTTATAAGGCAGTCAAAAAACTTTCATAGTGACGACATCATGCTTAAATGTGTTCTAAGGTTGTCAAAAAACTTTTATAGTGATTCAATCATGCATATATATGTTATAAGGTAGTAAAAAAACTTTCATAGTGATGAAATCATGCTTATATGTGTTCTAAGGTTGTCAAAAAACTTTCATAGTAATTCAATCATGAATATATGCGTTATAAGGCAGTAAAAAAACTTTCATAGTGAGGAAATCATGCGTATATGTGTTCTAAGGTTGTCAAAAAACTTTCATAGTGATTCAATCATGCATATATGTGTTATAAGGTATTCAATCATGCATATACTAGCTTGAAATCTAACGACATGAAACAAATGACATGAAACTTTATACCTGACGGGCACCAGAGCTCATGCTGAATGCAGACGAAGTTTTCCTGTCCCGAAAAAAGTTGCACAACTCATTATGGACAAGGTTGGGAATGACTTTATGTAAAAAGTCATTCATTGTGTCCTGAAGAAGCTGACATACACCATCCCAAGAAACAATAGGGTCAATCGGACGATGGGAGTTGATGCTGGCAGAAGAACTCTGAGAGCCCTGGCTACATGAGGTAACGATTGGTGTAGTGTTCATGTTACTCTCAAACTCGAACACACAACCCTTTTTTGGTCCACCAGTTGCAGTCACCCATGCTGTAGGATCAAAAGGCGGATGCTGAGTAGAGTCATCGCCATATCGCTCTATCATCTACTACTCGTATGACTCCTATAAAGTAATGATTTTAGTATGAATTAATAATTAAGAATTATAATATTTATGATAATGTAATTCATGGTAACTTGTATATTATAATGTTTATTAATACATACAATTGTCGCTCTCGCCTTCTCTGATACAAACTCTCCAGTGTTTTTACGTTTATGTGTTTCAACAAACACATCATTGTAAGATACAATGCCTCCTTTTTCGGCTTTCTGCAAGGTTAAATGATAAAAAAAATCAATTAAAAAGTAAGCAGAAATACTTATAAATTTGGCAATATATATATATTGATGAGTTACCATTTTCTTCTGGTGGCTCTCAAAAGTCCTAGACTCACCTGTGTGTAGATGGACATCGAACATCTTCGTTAAGTTTTGTGCAGCCTTTGCTGAGCGGTTTTGAAATTCATGGCTCACCCACTTATCACACATTTCATCCCAATAATCTGTCCTGATAGTAGAAGGGTCATGGCCCTTCCACTGCAGTGGATCATCTATCCCACCAGATGCTTTTATTGCTGCAGTCTTCATATTGTACAGCATGTCGACAAATCGACTGGTAACCACATTCTGCCACACTTGCCTCGCATCCTGCTCCTCCTTCGCAGTCGCGAAGAGATTCAAAGCTTACAAATAATTTCAGAAAGTTAGTATACATGACTATAACAAAAAGTTAAATATGAAACACATTAGCTATGATAAACGATTGTATACCATGAATGAGGATCATAATCTTAACAACACCTCTTTCGAGTACTCTTTTCATTGAGCGACCAGTTCTGAAAGATGCTGAACTAGTGGCTTCCTAATTTCTCGTATTACTTCTTGTGGCTTGAACCTCGCGTTGCACATGAATTGGTATACATTAACAATCGACTATCAATATACACTATTTATAAGATAAGTATTGGATAAGTGACAATGAAATACTTACGAGCGACTATCGATATACACTATTTGAATAAGTCATTGTGTGTCAGACTAAGAAGACCCTGCATCTGGTGGTGTCTCATGATGTGTATGAGTAGCTGGTGTAGGTGGGTCATGTGCAAGATAAATATCATCTATAAAACAATGAGTTAAAAATTCACATAATGCACATTTAAACTAATCAAATATATAATTATTTAAATGATATACCTATCGAAGCATTACGTGAAGACGAAGGCTGAGACTGACTACCACTGGGTGCTCGACCACTGTGACCTCCATATACCATATTCTAACAAATAAAAATGTTATTTGGATCAGTATTCTAACAAAGGCATGAAATGTAAAGATTTAAAGATCCCACATGAATCAGTTTTATAACTATGTATGAACTGTGCATCTATATGCTAAGTATGCATGGAATGTAACATGATATGCAATTTCATAAACATGGATACATAATCAAATGGAAAATAACTTCATGCAAGCATGAATACAGTCACATCAAACATAAAAATACATTCATATCACAATAATATCAAACATGTACCTACAACAAACACATTCCAATATTCCGCTAACTACAACCATGACTAGCATGGTCTCCGAACTACAAAAATAAGAGCATATGAGAAAGTGATGGTGTATGTATTACAAGATGTATTTCACTAGCTTGAGTATGCTTCCTCATCACTTGTTTGACTTTCATATTCTTCTTTTTTCTCCTCCTCTTCTTCTTCTTCTTTATTAAGCGCTCATCTACTTGGTATATCATTTGGATCACATTCTTTCATACGTGTGCTATCGAACAATGAAGATGTGACATGCAGATCATGTGTAAAATCGTGTCCATAAGAGAAGTCATACATATAATCCGATTGATAATAATCACCCTCTTCAACAATCTTGTCTTCCTGTAACTGATCATACTCGGGGTATAGTTTATACTTCACCTTGCAAATCGCTCACCATTCATTTCTATCTGACTTCCTTGTATTCAGATATAATGTATAGTAAACCTGTTAAGCTTGCGATGCTAATATGAATGGTTCATATGTTCCAAACCTTGATTTATGATTCACCTCCATAATGCCTGAGGCTTTGTATAGAATCAATAACCATTTACGATGTACCCGTTGTAACATTGCACAACTTTGGTCGGACTATTTTGTAAATTACATATTCCTTGGTCATTAACATCACCATGACAAACCTACAAGCATAAACAATGACTGTAAACATGACCAATTGAGTAACATATTGTTGTTTACACAAAAAGAATGATGTCATCGTCCTTATCAACTCTTTCAACCATGCCCTAAACTTATTTTCACGTTCTTTCTGTACTTCTGAATCAGTGAGATGTGAAAGTTCTCTTCGCAACTCCAAATCAAATTATCTATACTTAACAAATAATTATATTACCGAACCATGTATGTAGAGAACTTAGTGTAACATATTATGTATACTTACTCGATGTAGGGGTCGATCTCTGAGCAATTAAAAAAGATATAGATTTGTGCTGCGTCTTGCTTTCGATCTTGCAAGAGTCTTGACCGGTAAATGCCAAAGGCATTCTCAAGTAGTTTAAATATCGATAATTTGTCAGCCACAATAACTTATTCTCCATCATCATTATGAGGTGGGCAAGTGTAACGTGTTGGAATATGAGGCTCAAGGTACATAAATGAGAAATTTGAAATCTCTTCTAAAGTGTACGCCTCACAAATTGAACCCGCCACTCTTGCTTTATTTTGAACCTTTTTTTTTGAGGTCAAATATGCATCTGTCAACATTATACATCTCGTAATATAATAAATTCCTAATAGCATTAGAGATAAAAATATACCTTTCAAATGGGTACATCCACCGATATTGCACAAGACCACCAACCCTAAGTTTGTATGGCAAGTGTATCATCACATGTTCTATAATGTCAAAAAATGCTGACTGAAATATCGTATCTAGCTGACAAATAATAGTGACGAAAAAATCCTCAAAATTCTTTACCTTAGTTACTACAACTTTCGATGCACACAATGTTCTAAAAAACCGACTCAACTAGGATAATACCACCCATATAGGTTTGTCTAACATATCATAAAATGCTAGAAAAATCAATCGCTTCATGATGACATGACAATCATGGCTCTTTAACCTATATAATTGTCCCTCGCCTATCTTCACAACACAAGCAATGTTAGAGACGTATCCATTTGGAAATCTCAACTGTCTCAACCACTGACATACCTGCTTTTCTTGATCTAGTCCAAGCACGTACCTTGCCTTTGGTTTCAGTACTTTGCCATTATACTCTTGAAGTTCTAATTCTGATCTTTTACATATTACTTTAAAATTCATACGAACGTTCAAATTATCCTTCATTTTCTCTTTGACATTCATTACCGTATTAAACACATTATCGAACATATTTTTCTCCACATGCATCACATCCAAATTATGTCGTATCAATAAGGTCGGCCAATATGGTAGTTCCCAAAATATAGATTTGTTTGTCTAATTGTGATCCTTCCCAAATCTAAGGAAGGGCATCTGTCAGTCCATATAGAAAGAATCATAATCATCTTAAGATCTCTGTGCTGGACAACCATGTAGGTGGACCTTCTATTTTAATTGTGCCTGCTTGAAACATGTTCATTTATCGTCGGAATAGATGGTTGATGGGTAGAAATCGATGGTGACAATCAAACCAACACGACTTCCTTCCATGCGTCAATCTAAAAGATTTTGTATCCTCCATGAAGTACAGACATGCCAACCTTCCATGTGTGCTCCAACCAGATAACATGCCATATGCAAAAAGTCACTAATTCTCCATAGAAGAACAACCTTCATAATGAAGTTTTGTTTTTTGTGGCCATCGTACGTGGAAACACCATCATCCCATAGTATTTTCAGTTCATCAATCAATGGCCTTAAATATACATCAAGATTTTAGCCCAGAGACATCAGATCAGGGATCAATAGAGACAAGAAAAGATTTTGACGCTTCATACACAAGCTTGAAAGAAGGTTGTATCGGGTAACAAATACCAACTAACACAAGTATGGAGTTGATATACCCCCAAATGGATTAAATCCATCTATACATAAACTGAGCCTAACATTTCTCACTTCTATTGTGAATGTTTATTGAGTACGATCAAAGTGCTTCCAAGCTTTCATGTCAACATGATGCGTGATCTTATCTTCATCATGTCAAACTTTATTTGCATGCCATTTCACGTGTTTAGCTGTCCTCGAAGACATATACAATCATTGCAATCTAGGGGTGAGAGGGAAGTAGCAGAGTAACTTATATGACCTCGTGCTAGCATTACCTCTTGTCTTTGGCTTGAACCCAGAATGCCCACATGACGGACATGATTTGCTATTTTCTTAGTCTTTGAAATACAACATACAATGATTTGGACAAACATCTATCTTTTGATACCCATACCTAGAGCATTGACCATAACCTTCGCACGGTAAAAATTTTGTGGCAATTTCTCATCTTTGGGCAACATACTCTTCACAATAGAGAACAGACGGTTAAAACATGATTGACTCAAATTATACTCTAACTTCAAATTTAGCAGTTGAAGAACTGCAGACAGGATAGTGTGACTCTAACAACCATTCTAAAGTGGCTCATCAACATCTCTAAGTAAGTCATAAAATCTACTAGCTGCATCGTTTTTCTGCTTCTTCCTCTACCCCAGTTGTTACATCACTAGGACCCATAGCAGAACCCAGTTTTGGTCCTACGACATTAAATATCAAATCCACATATGGATTATCGTGTACCACATCCATCTATGCATCAAAATTATTTCAAAATTCTTCACCACAAAGCATCCAATTCTGATAACCACTCACAAAACCCTTCCTGTATAGGTGATGTCTAATGCCATGAGGTTCTACAAATTGATTATTCCTACACATCATGCAGAGGCACCTGATCCGACCAGTGGGATCCACTGTACTGACACTTGCCATTGCAAATTCAATAAAACTGTCAACACCATCCATATATTCAAGCGACACCTCATTATCAACTATCCTACGAAACATCCATTCACAGTTTGCACCCATTTTGTCCTATGATGTTATGAATATTATCCTAACCAGTTAAAAGAGAATCATAAGAATGCTATGTGGTTTACAAATCTGTTAGAAATTCTTGTTTGGTGATTGTTGGTGAGCAATTTTTTTGTTTCAGTTAATACGCAAATTTTCTTCTCCTCTATACCACAAACATGCTTAACATAAAATATAATTCCATGAACTATTATGCATGCATTGATAATTCAATATTTTCATGTGTAACACCATCACATCATATTTACACACATCAGAATGATATTTAGAAGGATAAAATTACATTCATAAACATGATACATTCAATTTAAGCATGTTTTGATGATAAAATTTTATATGAAATGCATAATCAAATCCAAAATAACTTCATGCAAGCATGGATAGTCATGTCAAACATTGCACTACATTCAGTCATTCATATCACAATAATGTCAAACATGTACCTGCAGCAAACACACTCCAATATTCCACTAACTACTACCATGCCTAGTACGAAATCCAAACTACACAAATAAGAGCACTTCTATTCCCATACATTCAAATCATGCTCAACATGATCTCCAAACTCTAGCAAAACAATCTTAGATATCCACAACTAAGTGAGTGTGTGAGCAGCAAATACACTCCAATATTCCACTAACAACTACCATGCCTAGCACGAAATCCAAACTACACAAATAAGAGCACTTCTATTCCCATATATTCAAATCATGCTCAACATGATCTCCAAACTCTAGCAAAACAGTCCTAGATATCCACAACTAAGTGAGTGTGTGAGCAGGAAAGTGTTGCATCAAAGAAAGTAAATAACATATGATGTGCTTGCATCACTTACTCACCACGGGTATTTACCCGATTTGCATGCTTTTGCATTTTTCTTCTTTCTTTTCGCACGACATTTTAAGCTACATGCTATGCTTAGTATTAAGCATCACATATTTTGCTCAGCTACTTACCTGCAATGACAAGGACTGCCAACCAAAGACAAAGATACGAGCAGAGGGATTTGCCCCGCCCTGCCTGACGAAAGGGGAACATGACAGAGGGTAGAGCCCCCTCCCTCTGTCGGCAGAAGAACCACTCAGGTAGGGGTTTCGTCCTCCCTGTCCGACGAGAAAAGACACCAGTAGGGAGGCAGAGCCCCTGCCGACTAGAGAAACAAAGTGAACAAGGGGAGGAGGGGCTCCGCCCTCTGCCGACCGAAAGAACCAAGGACAGAGGGCTCCACCCCTTGCCGACCGAATGAAAAAAAAGAAGGATCGGGGGAGGGGCCAAACCCCTCCCTCGTAAACCAAGCAATAGGAAGAGGGTCTCGGCCCCTCCCTTATGAAGACGGACAAACAGGAGGAGGCTGAGCCCCTCCCCCAAAATCGAAGAAAATGAAGACATGAAAAAGAGGGAGGGGGTCTCGGCCCTTCCCTTACGAAGAAAGAGAAACGGGAGGGGTTGAGCTCCTCCCTCAAAACCAAGAAAAAGAAGATAGGGAGGGAACTCGACCCTTCCCTGACAAAAAAGAAAAAATGAGTGACGCAAGGGCCTTGCCCTCGCTTACCGAAAACACCTAGGCAGTAGGGGCAAAGCCCCTGCCGGCTGGAAGGAACGAGACAGGGGCCTAAAGCCCCTGTTGAAAAGTTTGTCACAGGCGACAAGGGGGTGTCTCCCCTGCTAACCTATCCGAAAAACTGGCAGTGGCTTTAGCCCCTATCGGCCGACCATGGTTTGCCGGCAGGGAAGAACGATAGGCCCCTATCGATCGACAAAAAAGAAAGAAGAAGACACATGAGAAAGAGAGAGGGGGTGAGAGGTTACCTAAAAAGGAGTCAGTGAGAGGGAGACCACTGACGTCAGGTGCAGGCGACGGGCGAGGTGAGTGAGGGTTTGACTATGAGAGTCGAGCGAGGGAGAGGGTTCGGGGTTCGATCGAAGGAGAGAACTCGGTGGTCGGCAGTCGATCGAGGGAGAGGATTCAACAATGTCAAATGGTGAGTGAGGGTTCGGGGTTGGCGGCGACACTCGGGCGATGAGAGAGATGGGGTGAGGGAAGAAGGAGGAGGTGAAGGAGAGCACTCAGGCGGCGGGCGGCGACTGCGTGCGAGAGATAAAACTGAAAGGGAAAGAAAGGGGCTCATATTAGAGTTTTACGGGAGAAATTAGCGATGAATTAGAGACAGAAAAATTTTGTCTTAAAATCCATTGCCCATTTACGACGGAGTAGCGACGAAAAAATTCTGTCGCTCATCCATCGCCAAGTTGCGACAGAGTTTGAGCCAGAATTTTTTTGTTACTAATCCGTCGGTACTTAGCGATGGGTTTTGAGACAGTTTTTTTCTGTTGCTAATTTTGTAACTAATTCTAATTTTAGGGACGACTAGTTTTCTCTAGCTAATCCGTCACAAATTTACGATGAATTATTTCTGTCACAATTTTTTGTCTCTAATTAACGTTTTTCTTGTATTGAACATTAATTTTCTTGAGAAACTTAACTTTTTCATATTGCTTGTGTTTTTATATGAAAAACCTAATATATTTAAAAAAATTATATAAATATGTTCAAAAAGAGAATAAAAATAAAACTATGTTAAATTTATAAATTTCTTTTATACCTCAGTATATTGCCAATAAAATCATATATATTATGATAAAATAACAAATATTTTAAAAAATAAAATATCATGATATATTGCAAATATTACGATATTTTGGGCGTGAAATATCGTTATATTTGTCAATGCTTACAAGGCCACTTAATCATTGCACGATTTAGTATTCAATTGTAGAGGCCATTTCAAACTACATGTGCATCCCTATAATATATCTTGAAAAGGTAAATCATCCTTATAATGTACTTTAAAAAAGATAAATCAATGACCTAAAGGTCAAAATCAAAGTGGCACAAATAATGAATCGATTTCACTAATCTATGCATATTCATGATTCCATCAACCCCTATAGTCCATGTCATTACAAGACCCTACAAACTGTACCTTGACCTATAATATCCAACTGGGCCAGCCCAATCTTGACCAACCGGAGGGTTAGACTATCTATTTCTTCCCAACAAACCGGTCTACCTTTTGGTGGGAGATTATTGAACCTCCACCAAACCCCAGCCTGTAAAAGTTGGGCACTACTTGCTCTCGTAGGAATCCATGCCTACAAGGAAAGAAGAGTTATCCCAATGGAAGGAATCATATTAAAGGTCAAGTGGGAAGTAGTTAAAAATGACCAACTTTTGGAAAGAAAGTCTCTAGCAAATTTAGCCTAAATAGTGCCCAACAACAACTTCATTAAACTTTGAGTAGCTAGCTTTCTCAAGTGGGAGAAGAAAAAAGGGTTAAATTATGAATGGTTTGCCTTGCGTATGATTGTCAAACTATTGGATGAAGAAAGTGCAGTAAAGTCACCAGATTGTACCTCCACCGAGGTGGTATCCCATGTGGTAAGCGGGGTCCTGTGCCAAGCTGAAGGCCCAGGTTCGAATTCCTCCCCCCACATGGGGCTTAAGAGATATCTGGTAGGGGTCTGCCTAACCCCTAGCTTGCCTTTAAAAAAATAAAGAGTCACCAGATTGAGCTTCAAGAAATCTTTAATTTAGAATCTCAGTGGGATTTGTTCCTAAGAATCTCATATCCCAATTCCCTTTGAACATGTAAAGTTTCTTTGCAACTCTCTCTCTCTCTCTCTCTGTCGGGCATGAACCAATGAGTGAGCAGAGTAGCTCTTCCAAGACAGTGAACTCATTGTTACGTGCACTCAAGTTGGAGGCAATAAATGCACCAACGTAATGCTTGCGTGCATGGGTGACACAAAACACTATCATGGCATGCGTTTGGTACGAATCATTGCACTTTTTTTTTATGCCTATGTTTGTATGAACTATATGACCAAAAACACTTTTTCTTTTCTTTTTTAAAGATCAGGAGGATGGAGGTGGCCCTAAGTGCCCAACTGAAATTCAGTATGGAACTGAAATTCTTTGTGCTCAGGCCCTGTTCGCCATGATCTGACAGAAAAGCCAAGGGGCTAGCCACCTCTAAATGTGGATAGACATGACCATACAAAGAGTTCTGAGTCCAGGCATGAGTGACGTGTTGACAGTTGAGAAAGAGACCACTTGAAGAGACGTGTTTTCTCTCAATCCACTCATAAACCTTTCAAGCATTAATAATGCAGCTGAAATATCATTTTCCAAAGAAGTTGTGACTGGCAATTTGGCATCTTAAAGGAGGGCGGGATTGGGGAAGAAGGCAGATCAGGTGCAATCATATTGCAATGCACACTTTGTTGCATCGCTGCACTTGTTCCAATCCCTCCATCTTCTGTTGGGCCTCACAACTGATATCCTGGAGATGGAGGGCAGTCAGGAGCAGCGGCACACTGAAAGTGTGCAATGTGATTGCACCCATTCCACCCTCATTGGGGGAGGGGTAGGCCAACATGCCATATAAATCAGCTGACTCAGCCACTTCTTTCCTGGCCATATGAATTATGGCATCCAATGACGCACTTATCTATGAAATGGAGTCAATAAGGAAATATTTTCTGCTTCTGAAAAATTGTGATGAACCAACTAGCAAAAAAGCCCACGAAAATAGAAGCAGCTGGAGGTCCTCTACAATATTCTCTTATTTACCCCCAAAAATGGCTTATATGACTACAGTATCCTCGTGAGTACCAAACTCTCTAGTAGCCCTTTTGTCTTTCTTAATGTTTTCATTGAATGTTCTGTGGATTTGATGTGATCTGTATAGTTTTTTTTTTCACCAGAGAACTTGCATTCTGTAAAGATAAATTTTAATTGTATGCAGGTTTTCAAAGGAATCTAAAAACCATCTGCCCATGATGGACCAAAACTTCACTACGAAGAAAAGACTTTTACAACAAAATATCTACACCCAAAACTTGTTCTTTTACTAAATAAGCCATGACAAACACATCTACAACAGGGTTTGAATGAGCATATGATATCTTCAACCATGATTTTCTAGATTGGCGACCCCCAAAAGATCTGCAGAAACGTGAAGGTTTCACTCATAAACGAGAGAAAATGATCAATAGCTTATAACATTCAACAGATAGAACAAGGGGCAAAAATAATTGACACTAGTGATTGAGCGCTACAACCAAAATTGTGAACGAAAAAACAAAAGTGAGTAAAGAGGAGTTTTTTTTGGATTTCATGTCAGATACCAATTGGATTTTATGGACTTGTTCATCTACCCCAGTAAAAATGGAGGTCTTACTCATTTGTCCCAACGCAAGTTAACAATGGTTTAAATTTCTGACTAAACATTGGATATACAGATTGGAAAATGGCTGTACTGTCCTTGCAAAATGGCACTCTTCTCGAAATACAATTTCAATGCTTCGTCCACCAGCCCACATCTAGAGTAAAAATGAATCAAACTATTGAGCAATCTACTGTCGTCCAACCCACACTTGATAACATAAACATGGATCTTCTTTCCCTCAAGAGCTTCGATCAATCTAGTGCATGATGACAACACGCTAACAACACTAACCTCGTTTGGTCTTACACTAGCAGTTCTCATCTCTCAAAACGCCATCAGCCCTTCGGTATAGCACCCACTTTGCAAACAACCAGAAATTAGAGCAAACCATGATATGACATCTCTGTAAGGCATTTTGCTATAAGAGCTTTTGTGCTTACTCCACTAAACCCATCCTCGCATATCCAGCGATCATTGCATTCCAAGCAGTAGCATCTAGATGAACAATTCCATCAAAGATTCTACTGGCAATACGTACGCTTCCACACATGGCATACATATGAACAATGCGATTGAGAACAAATGTATCCATAGCCAGGCTTTAGAACTTGAAAACAAAAGAATGAATCTGCCTTCCGTATTCAAGTGAGCACAGACTTGCACAAGCTGACAGAGCAGTGGCCAAAATGTATCCATCAGGTCGACCAACCACCAAGAGAAATTCATAAAATGGAGCTAGCACTTCACCGTAACATCCCAACTGCTTGTAACCATCCAGTGCCATACTCCATGAAACCAATTCGCTCTCAGGCATCTCTTAAAAAAGTTGACGGGCATGCTCAACAAACCCATCAAGAAAACACCCACGAATAATTGTGTTGTAACTCACGGTATCTGGCAAAGGTATTTCATCAAACACTTTCAACGCAACTTATGCTCCTTGGCAGTTTAGGTAAATCTAAAGCAAATTGTTCATCACAAAAACATCAGCCCAAAAGGATGTTCACACATTTTGGGGACATTTGCAACCATGAGTGAGTATTGTATTTGTGAATATCCTCGTACCTGTGCCATAAAAAAAAGCACAGAAAAGATGACATTCGCAAATACAATATGACATTTGCAACTATTAGTCTGATTTTGGACGTGGGAGATTTTGTCAAATTGCTAAGTATTTTAAAAAATGCACCAGTTTGCAAAGACAATACGGTCATTTTCCTTATAAAGATTCCATACTAAAGAAAAGAAGTCTCGCTTAAAATGGAAGTACAAAATCCCAATCTAATATGCAAACCTTCTTATATACATAGGTTCGAACCCAACTTGGTGTCGACGAGCTTTTGAAATTGTATTATGACTGTTCTCCTGTGACCTATTTTGTACAGTTGTTTTTAGAGTTTGTTTTGCTTTGGTTGAGTCTTGATGTAAAGTGTCGAGTCACTTATAACTTTCTCCGGGCTACCCATGTGCTTTGGTTCAGGTTGAAAAATACTCTGAAGGGTCAGCCCGTAGATTTGAACTGTAATGAGGGGCGGGGGAAGCGTAAGTCCATCCCTACCTCCATCCCTGCACGGGGATGGATTTTAACCTTCATCCTCGCCTCCATCCCTGTTTCATGCCCTTCATCTCCGGTCCAAACGAGGCGGGGCTCCGCTTTTCCCCGTTTCACTGCCATCCCTACTTTGCTAACTACAACAGTGACCTTCTTGCAGACTGAAGTTGAGGAGCTTTAGTTGAAGAACTGCACTCTGCAGTGGACATTTAATCTCAATGGCAAAAATGACAATAGGTCATCAGAAATAGATGTGCTAAGAGCGGCTAAATTCAATGACTCTAGGGATAACAAGGCTATAGAAAACTTTATGTTCCAGGTGGAAGACTAATTAAATATTCAGAATGTATTGACCGATGACCTCAAGACGAAGGCAAAAACAACTCTACTCGATAGAGATGCTATAGCCTGGTGGAGACAAAAACGCAGCGACATGAAAATGGGTCACTGCATGATTGATGCCTTTAAAGCCTTCAAAATTGAGCTACGAAACTATTTTATGCCAAGAAATACACAACGCTAAGCTTATCAGATGGTGGCAGAACTCAAACACACTAGAGCCCTACAAGACTACATCAGGACGTTCTAAAAGCTCATGCTAGACGTACCCAATATGCCGGCTGAAGACAAACTCAACTGGTTTATTGTGGGACTATAGCCTTGGGTACAATCCCCAGACTTTGAAAGATGCGTATGTAACAACCTAACGACTAGTGGATACACAACGCAAGTCCTTCACTCCATCGACTAAGGCTAGAAAGAAACTGAACCACAGAAGCAAGAAGGAGGATCAACGCGACTATAAAGGTGAGTCCTCGACTGAACACCATTATGACAAGAAACATAATTATAGAAAGCACAACAATAATGATAACAAATAGCCTGTTGTGACTTGTTGGTTTTTTGGTGAGAGACATATTGCCAGGCAATGTCCAAAGCGCCTCGTGAAGGAGGACGAGCAGACCAATGCAGTGCAGGCGGAGTGTAGTGATATCGAGATCATGCAACCAAGAATGAGATCCATGTAGATGATCAACGTAATTAGAAGCTGCACAACTGAGAGCATGTCAGTTAACAAAGAGCTCATGTATCTGGAAGTCATTGCGAATGGAAAGTCTACTACGATAATGGTAGACTATGGGGCCACACATACCTTCGTCTCGCGGAAAGAGGCAGAGCGGTTGAGCTTGAAGCCTGAGTC
The DNA here is from genome assembly GCF_984573655.1 of Nuphar pumila. Classification (NCBI taxonomy): domain Eukaryota; kingdom Viridiplantae; phylum Streptophyta; class Magnoliopsida; order Nymphaeales; family Nymphaeaceae; genus Nuphar; species Nuphar pumila. The sequence goes on along the minus strand of NC_143249.1, from coordinate 2,665,506 downwards.
AAAACAGAGGACCATCAAGACAGTGAACTCTGAGGCCAAACCAATTCTTGGTGAAGCAAGGGATGTGGCTATCCAAATTGGGAGTTGGGCCGGCAAAGCCAACTTCTTAGTGGTGTCTCTAGATGACTTCAGAATGATTTTGGAAAAGAAGCTTCTTCGCAGCCAGAATGTGATGGTGTTATCAAAGTTTAACTCGTTAACAATTATGGGGCCAAACTTTTCATTTACGATGCAGTGCCTTACTCTTAGAGGCAAGTCTTCAATGTCATTTGCTATGCAATTGAAGAAGAGTGTCAAGCGTGGAGATCAAACATTTCTAGTTGCCGTGTACACCGAAGAAGGGAAGGTGAAAGCAGCAGTGTCGTTGACCCTTGCCTCACTATTGGTTAAGTTTCAAGGAGTGATGCCCTCGAAACTATCGAAGCTTCTGTCGCCAAGATGCAAGGTCGACCACAAGTTATAGTTGATCCCTAGAGCAAAGCCCCCTGCCATAGTCCCTTATCACATGAGGCCGATTGAATTGAAGGAGTTGTGTAGGCAGCTATACGAGATATTGGAGGCATGCATTATTCATCCTTTTAAAGTACCCTTTGGCGCCCCAATACTCTTCTAAGAGGGCCCCCAAATTGCCTATGAGAGCCAGAAGCTAAAGGATGCAGAAAGGCGTTACACAGTGCACGAGTGTGAAATGACAACCATCATGTACTGCCTCAGGACCTGGCGACACTATCTTCTGGGTGCCCAGTTCGTCGTCAAGACGGACAATGTCGCCATGAGTTATTTTCAGACTCAGAAGAAGCTGACACCCAAGCAAGCTCGATGGCAAATGTTTCTAGCTGAGTTTGACCTTACTTTAGAGTATAAGGTGGAGAGACCAACGTTGGTGTTGATGCCCTGAGTCGCAAGACAGAAATGACAGTTGTGCAGGTGGAGCCTTCTGAAGTTCACTTGAAGGGTGCATTGTTGGACCACATCCGGGAAGGAATACAACATGACACAATAGCGCAACATCTTGTCTCTCTATTGTAGGCGAAAAAGACTCAACAATTCTGACTATGGGACGACCTCCTCGAGACTAAAGGGAAACACATCTTCGTGATGCGATAGGAAAGCCTTTGCCGCAAATTGCTTAAGGAGTGCCATGATACTTTATGGGTAGGTCATCCAGGTCAGAAGCAAACCTTAGCACTCCTTGAGTGCGGTTACTATTGGTCGCAAATGAAAGACGATGTTGAGGGATATGTGCGAACGTGTATGGTCTGCTAGAAAGACAAGAAGAACAACCAAAAGACTGCTGATCTCCTTAAGCCTCTACCTATCCCAGAACGTTCTTAGAAAAGCATTTTCATGCACTTCATTGTTAGCTTGCCGAAGGTAGATGACTTTAGCTCCATCCTGGTGGTGGTGAATCATTTCTCTAAATACGCCACCTTTATTATAACTTCTAAAGAGTTCTCTGAAGAGAAAATAACAAAGTTGTTCATCAAGCATGTGGTGAAGCACTGGCGTATACAAAGAAGCATTATGAGCGATCATGATGCTCGCTTCACGTATGGGAAAATTTTGGCGTGAAGTGTTTCAGATACTCAACTCTGATCTGCTATTTTTAACAAGTTTCCACTCATAGACCGATGTGCAGACAAAACACATCAACGAACTATTGGAGCAATACCTCAGACACTTTGTTAGTGTCAATTAGAAGGACTGGATAAAGCTCCTGGACGTCGCCCAATTCTGCCACAATCTTCAGAAGAGCAAGTCTTTAGGTTACAACCCGTTCGAGATAGCCATGGGACAGCAGCCACTAACCTCGCATATTCTAGCCGCACAGGAGAAGAGAAGGTCATCATTTGCCTATCACTTTATTCTAGATTGGCACGAGAAGACTGAGTTGGTAAAGACGTTTCTATACAAAGCGGCCAAAAGGATGAAGAAGTGGGCAAACAATCACCGTATCCTGCTGGGTTCCATGTTGGAGACCAGGTGTTGGTGAAACTCTACCTGGATCGCACATGCATCTTCCGTGGACAACACCACAGACTGGTCATGAAGTACGAGAGGTCATTCACCTTCACTAAAAAAGTGGGCAACCTAGTGTACAAGCTGGATCTGCCCCCAAACTTCAAGGTGCACCCGGTGTTCCACGTGTGCAACTTGAAATTGTTCCATGCAGACGAGGGAGATCCGAAACATAGTGTGCCAGAATGCGCTCCTATCCTGCAGAGGGCTCCGACAGTACAACGGGCCGAGAAGCATCTCAGCAAGATCCTTTGCCACAAGGTTAATTACTTAGGCAAAGCGAAGAAGTATCTGATGCAATGGGAGGAGACAACGAAGCCGACGTGGGAGCCATCATTCCGGATGAAGAGTCATTATCCGACCGAAATCATGACTTGTGGGTTATCAGCTCAAAAGGAGGTTCACACATTTTGAGAACATTTGCAACCACGACTTATGAGTATTGTATTTGTGAATATCCTCCTACCTTTGCCATAAAAAAATTCACAGAATAAAGGACATTCACAAATATAATATGACATTTGCAACTATTAGTCTGATTTTGGATGTGAAAGATTTTGTCAAATTGCTAAGTATTTTGAAAAATGCACCAGTTTGCAAGGACACTGCGATCATTTTCCTTATAAAGATTCCATACTTAAGAAGGGAAGACTCATGACTTAAAATGGAAGTACAAAATCCCAATCTAATATGCAAACCTTGTTATACACATAGGTTCGAACCCAACTTGGTGTCGATGAGCTTTTGAAATTGTATTCTGCATATTCCCCTGTGATCTACTTTATACAATTGTGTCTAGAGTATGTTTTGCTTTGGTTGAGTATTGATGTAAAGTGTCAAGTCACTTGTAACTTTCTTCGGGCCACCCTTATGCTTTGGTTCAGGTTGAAAAATACCCTGAAGGGTCAGCCCATAGATTTGAACTGTAACAAGCCTTCAAGCAAAAATGTGAATAAATGTAAATGCGAAGAGCTTTCTTTTATTCACTCTCATTGTGATTGCTTTCGAGTGATTGCGATTTCTCTATTTCTATTCTTTCGCTCTCTTGTACTCTCAGTTATCAAAGCTTTCGCAGTAGCCGACGCACGATCGAAAGACTTGCATCGATAAGGAAGGACCGTCACAGCACATTGGCTTATTGAAGAAGTAGGCCCATGACACTGACAGCCATTCTGTGTAGATTGCTATGTATATTTGCATTTTCTAGCTCTCAAGACATTTTCATAGTTTCTTAGGCTGTCCGACTTCCCCATTCTGCTCATCTTCTTTGTACTAGACAAGTTCATTACGTTTTGCATGCTTCCAACTCGAGCTTTGTGTGGGCAAGAAAAGAAAATTTCAGCTGACAAAAAAGAGAAAAGAAGGAATCTAAGATGGTGTTTCCGTATTGCATGAGGACCACAAATTTTTTGTATGGACGACCAGCCATGAAGCAACGTGGTTGGTGAGCTTAGATTCCACCCTTGTTATAAATCTCCCCTGTGCAATGCTCTCACTTGGCCTAGCTTCATCATTTTGCTAATAAAGACCATGAGCTCCTCTCTGATCAGGAAACTGTACATCCTCAGTTTTCTCACTATTGACCAGCCACATTGAAGCAGTACAAATTCCCATGAGATTACGTATTTGGTAGTTCATTTATCACCCCATCTGAATTGTACTTCTAGTTTCATTGAATCCCATTAACCCCACTTTGAATAAATTTGTCAAAAATGCAAGAAACTTGGACGAGGAGCAATCTTCGGCGCTCATTGGAAGTACCACTTAATGCTACCAGCACTTCTTAAAGTTGGCACTTTATCACTCTTTGTAACAACCAAAAATACTCTTTTAATTTTAATCCATCTTCTCGGCTGTTCACAACAAGAAGCTTTATCCGATTTCATATCAACTTCCACACACATTTGAGTACACGCCAATGCCATGTTTGATCCAAATACATAACCTCAAAAGGCCACATTGCTACCTATAAATCATAATGACCCTTCCACTTTTATCAGTCATATAAAAGGCAAGGGAACCACCTATTAAGATCTCCCCCATCACACTAGCTCCATATTTTTCATGGGCTCTATAGCATAAAGTAGATGCATTATTTATTTAGAGCATACAATTTCCATCTATCTAACTTTAACCCTTTCCCCATATTTTCTTTTAATAATAACTAATCGCCAGCAAGTGGTCAATTCCATACCCACTAGGAAATGCCACAAAAAGGTTAAGGAGATTCATATTGGGAAAGCTATTTGTTATTTGTTTGATGCAATGGAATCTTAAATCTTTATTAATGCAGCTGGCCCATTAAGTTGATTGAAAGAAACGGATTAATTCTCTTCTTTTTCTTCCTTTTCATTAATTGCAGAAAAGATCAACCGCCCCCTCATCATCTAAAAAATTTCAAGGCCCACTGGAGGGACAACGGCGACCTCTTGCCCCTCACTTTAATGCAAAGAATTCGTGGGTTGGAAGAGGGCGACGTCCTTCCTACCGCCCTTGCAATCGGACAAAACCATGCTAACCTTTTCCTTTGTGAAACGCACAGGGTTGGGGGCGCCCACTTGTCCAATCCTATGCCCATCTCGTGAACACCTCTTGCAGGAGAGCCCCACTTTCCTGATTTTCTTACTTCCTTACGGGTTGTTTTCTTTTTCACCACACATTACAAAAGCCACAGAGGAAAGCCACAGCGGCGTGAAAAGAAGGAAAAATGAAAGGCACCAACACCACCACAGAGAAAGAGAGAGAGAGAGAGAGAGAGAGAGAGAGAGAGAGAGAGAGATTGCCTTTCTGTATCCTTCACGTCTCGTTCTGAGAGCAAAAAGGAGATCCGAGTGGGGGAGTCCGAGGGACAGACTAGGCGTGCGCGTGGGTGGTAGTCAAAACTCAAAAGCAGGCGAGTACTAGTAGTAGTAGTACTACTGCTCTAGCGCTCTACTTCTTTGTGCTCCTCTGGTGTGGTGCGTACTTTAGCTTTCCTTCTGCTCTGGCCCAATTCCATTCTCTGTCTTATCCCTTCTTTTTGTCGCAGAGCAATCATCCAACCCATCAATCCATTTCCATCCTTTCTGAATTAGCTAAGTAGCCCCTCCCCCATGCATTATTCAATCAAAGAGGTTAGCCACTAATAATTTGCAAACGCAACGCAATCCCTCCCTCCATGTTAAACCCTCTCAATTCACTCTCTCTATATCTAAGCTCAGTTCTTAGATCTCACGAACCTCACCCATAAAAAGTGAGAAGAAAAAAGAAAAGAGCAAAAACGAAGAAGGAAACATTATAATAGTATCTCGATTTTCTCATCTGCAGCCACATTCTTCTTCCCGTTATTCATCTGGGGAGGAGAGAAAACCAGAAAAAAAAAGATTGTGGTCGTCTTCTGCTAAGACTATCATCCATTCTTTACACAGGGAGGTGAGTAAGATTCAGAAAAAAATAAAAGGTAGCCGCCATCTGTTAAGACCACTGCTGTAGAAAGAAGATAGGAGAAGAAGAAGAAGAAGAAGAATGAGGAAACTTTTCTTACCCATTTGCTTATCCTTCGTTCTCTCCCTCCTTGTGGGAGGCGCCACTTCGGCCGGGAAGCAAACCTACATAGTCCATACCGAAAAATCCCATATTCCGGCGAGCTTTGCCAGCCATCAGGCGTGGTACGAGTCGACGTTGGAGTCCGTACGGGAGTCGGCGCCGGAGGAGAGCGAGAGCGGTAGCGGCATCATCTACACCTACTCCACCGCCCTCCACGGCTTCTCCGCCCGCCTGACGCTGTCGGAGGCGGAGTCCCTCCGCGGGAGGCACGGCGTCCTCGCGGTGCTCCCCGAGCAGGTCTACCACCTCCACACGACGCGGACGCCGGAGTTCCTCGGCCTCGAGAACGCCAACGGCCTTTTCCCGCAATCCGGAGACTCGAGCGACGTGGTGATCGGCGTGCTGGACACCGGCGTCTGGCCGGAGAGCAAGTGCTACGACGACGCCGGCTTCGGCCCGGCTCCGGCCTCCTGGAAGGGCGAGTGCACGGCCGGAAGGGACTTCAACGCGAGCAACTGCAACCGCAAGCTCATCGGCGCCCAGTTCTTCTGCGCCGGGTACGAGGCGGCGCTCGGCCCGATTGACGACGGGAAGGAGTCGCGGTCGCCGCGGGACGGTGACGGCCACGGCACCCACACGTCGAGCACCGCCGGCGGCTCGTTCGTGCCCGGCGCGAGCCTCTTCGGCTACGCCCCCGGCACCGCCCGCGGGATGGCCCCCCGCGCCCGGGTCGCCACCTACAAGGTCTGCTGGCTCGGCGGCTGCTTCAGCTCGGACATCCTCCGAGCCATGGAGAAGGCCATCGACGACGGCGTGAACGTGCTCTCCCTCTCCATCGGCGGAGGCGTGAGCGACTACTACCGCGACAGCGTCGCCATCGGCGCCTTCGCCGCCATGGAACGCGGCGTCTTCGTCTCGTGCTCCGCCGGAAACGCCGGTCCCTCCCCCTCCAGCCTCTCCAACGTCGCCCCTTGGATCATGACCGTCGGCGCCGGCACGATCGACCGTGACTTCCCGGCGTACGCCGTCCTCGGCAACGGTAAGAACTACTCCGGCGTCTCTCTCTACAGCGGCAGGGACCTGCCGGAGACGGCGACGCTGCCGCTCGTCTACGCCGGCAACGCCAGCAACACGACGAGCGGGAACCTTTGCTTCCAGGGAACGCTCGTGCCGGAGAAGGTCGCCGGGAAGATCGTCTTCTGCGACCGCGGGATCAACGCCAGGGTGCAGAAGGGCGCCGTCGTCAAGGCCGCCGGCGGAGCCGGGATGATCCTCGGCAACACGGCCGCCAACGGCGAGGAGCTCGTCGCCGACGCGCACCTCCTACCGGCGACGGCCGTCGGCCAGGGGAACGGCGACGAGATCCGGAGATACCTCTCCTCCGACCCGAACCCGACGGCGACGATCGTCATCGCGGGCACGAAGGTCGGGATCGAACCGTCGCCGGTCGTCGCCGCGTTCTCCTCCCGCGGGCCCAACTCGATCACGCCGGAGATCCTCAAGCCGGACGTGGTCGCGCCCGGCGTGAATATCCTGGCGGGCTGGTCGCGGTCCCTGGGTCCCACGGGTCTTGCTGTCGACGACCGCCGGGTCGACTTCAACATCATTTCCGGCACGTCCATGTCCTGCCCGCACGTGAGCGGGCTAGCCGCGCTGCTCAAAGGCGCTAGGCCCGACTGGAGCCCGGCAGCGATCAAGTCTGCGCTCATGACTACCGCCTACGCCGCCTACAAGGACGGCAAGCCGCTTCTGGACGTTGCCACCAAGAGGCCTGCATCGCCGTTTGACTACGGTGCAGGATACGTGGACCCCCAGAAGGCGCTGGATCCCGGCCTGGTCTATGACATCTCGACCGATGACTACCTCCCCTTCCTGTGCGGGCTCGGTTACTCGCAGGATCAGATTGCGCTGGTGTCCAAGCACAACTACACCTGCTCTGGTCCTGGTCTCAGCGCCGCCAATCTCAACTACCCATCGTTCATGGCGCACTTTCAGACGGCCATCGAGGGTCGAGGCGGCCGAATCGGCACTGGCCAGGCAGCCGAGACCCAGACAGTCAAGCTCACCAGGACCGTGACGAACGTGCAGCCTGCGGGCTCGAGCTACACCGTGACGGTGTTGGCACCGGACCCTGTCAAGGCTGTGGTCGAGCCGCAGGTGCTGAGCTTCACGGAGAAGGGCGAGAAGAAGACCTACACAGTGAGCTTCACATCGGTCTCACTGCCGTCCGGCACGTCCAAGTTTGGGTACTTGGAGTGGTCCGATGGGCGGCACCTGGTCCGCAGCCCGATTGCCTTCACTTGGACGTGAGTGAGTGCGAGCCTAGTATAGTCCTAGGGCTAGACCCAGACTCTAGAGAGAGAGAAAGAAAAGTTTCTCTCTCTCTCTTCTTTCTCTCCGCTCTTTATCTATTATGTTGATCTATTTCTATTTTACGGGTCTATGAGTCCAGTTTGGGTCAAAAGGATTTCTAAGACACCAACTGTACTGTGTTTTCTGTTTCCTCATTTCCCCTTTCCCTTTCCTTGCTTCTTAACAAGTTCAGCAAATGATTGATGTACATTTGAATTGTTGAATAGCAAATAACAAATTAAGCAGGAAAACCCGTTTGTCGTTTTGTTGTGTTTTCCCTCTTTTCTTGACATTGGTTTGGGTTGTGTTGAAAAAATGCGTTTGGTTTTAATTGATTACGACACCTTTGTATTGACAAAATAGGGAACTTGATGGGATCTTTGCGGCTCTTAGACGGGAACTTTGAAAATCCTGGAAATGTTTGTTTTTGCCTTAATGTCCAAACCCAAAGGGGTTTGGTATAGTGGAATAAGGGTTTAGCCCACTAGACCGGCGTGGCAGTCCAGGTTCAAATCCCACGAGCATCATCTCTTTCACAAGCCAAAACCAGTGGCTCCCTAGGGTCAGGGATGCACCACGGTTCTACGTCATCAGAGAACAACCATAAGTATGGCAGGCATAGTCCAGCGCGGCCAGGTCTCTTACTCCAGAGGTTGTTTCTCTTTTCGCAACATGAATACCCCTGCCCGCCTAACAGGATCCGATCTGCATTTCAGGTCGTATTTGTCCCTTGAGGAAACTTGATATCCATATTTTGCAATCTTCGGTTGGATGGTATTTGAACGAGGCAGGATTCAAATCCATCAAATAGTATCTGGATCCAGCCTATGCAGAATCCACATTTGGAATATTTCGCATGCAGGGGCCTAATTTAACACCCAAGATCCGACTGCAACAAACAGGTTTTTCCAACAACCAATTGTTCTCCCACCTCAAATTCCCTACTTCTGTTCAGTCACAAATCTCTTTCTCAAGGAAATTTTGGCGAGGAGAAAATCTCATTATAATTAGGAAAATCTGAGAAAAATGTTGGCATATATAAAATACAAATATAAATAATATAGAAACCAAAAAAACAATTTTTCTTGTGCTAATATCACGATAAAAATGACATTTTTGAATTAAGTAATAATATCATGTTTTTCTCGACATATGCCGATGTTTGTAACTATGCTTCTGATGTATAGACTTGCAAAAATGGCTTATTGATTGCTATCTGGGCCTTGGCATAAAAGCGATTTTGGCTCTTCCATTTATACCTCCTATAATTTGTTGGGTAAGTTTGGTTGCTTTGGGGTGCTGTGTAAATGAGATTCACTTTCTAAATCTCATGATAACTCGAGGTCTCATAAGATTTGATAGGGATAATGCCCAAAACCGTTATATCTCCTGAGGATAATGGTTTCTCATAAACCAAATGCTTCAAACAAGTTTTGGATAAATCAAATGAAGTAACCAAAAGTCAGATTCAATCAAGAGTATTGTGAGCCCACCGTGTATCCGATATTATTGTTTTTGATAGAGTTATAAAAAATGATAACTACTATCATTTGTTAGTTGTTTTATTTCTAGAACCGTGTATTCTAAACATTGTAAACTGATATGATTATAAATAGAATACTCAATCTTTTCGGTGAACAATAAAGTAAAAAATAGAGTTCATCATCATGTTTGTTGCTCTTTCAAGATTCAGTTTCTAAAACAACTCTCATTTGCAATGACAAATGATATTCACTTTCTCATGTGGGTGCGTTTTACGTTTAGTTGCTTTTGCAAAACAAGAAAAAGCAAATGAGATTCACTTTCTAAAGTATACAAAGAAGTGAATCTGAATCTTATGTGATCGAACCAAACATACCCTAAATGATACACCAATGAGAACATATATCATCAAAATGTTAATCAGAAATGAGATGCGGCTCATGATAATTTAATATTATAGGTGCTTACAACAACAACAACTACGCCTTCATCCCAAAACAATTGGGGTCGACGATATGAACCAAAAAAGAAAATCATTCTGGTTCCTCCACATGAATCCTTCTCCTCCGATCATTTCTATCCAATGCCATGTCCTCGGTGAGGTTCAAAGCATTCATATCCTTTCCTATCATCTTCATCCAAGTCTTCTTAGGCCTACCTCGACCTCTTTTGACTAATATATTTTTTCATTTGTCCATCCTTCTAACTGGAGCATCATTAGGCCTTCGCCGAATATGTCCAAACCACCGTAAACAATTTTCTCTCATCTTATTTTCAATGGATGCAACACCTACTTTTTTTACGTATCTTCTCATTTCGAATCTTATCTTTTATTGTATTTTCACACATCCATTGAAGCATACGCATCTCAGCTACACTCATTTTTCGAATATGATGCCTCTTGGCCACTCAACATTTCGTACCATATAATAAAGCGGACCTAATTGTCATCCTATAAAACTTTCCCTTCAACCGCAATGGCATGCTTGGAAAATACAATTTTCTAAAAAAAAAAATCCATTTCAAAAGGAAGAAATCTTCCCACATGCAACAATTTTGTATTTTGCTAGTTTGGGCAGAATTGCATAACCAAGTTTGCTCAACTCTGCGGGAGGAGGGGTCCTTCAAAGCCCTAAAGCAAAAAGAACAAGAAAAGCAAAAAAAGGGAACACCCCAGTGATAGAAGAAATATGAAAAATTAAAAGAAAAAACAAAAAATAAATAAGAAATTGCAACCAGCTCGCGTGAATGCGTATCTGCCAAGAGTACCCTTTCCTTCCTGGATACAGATGCCACACAAAAAATGCAAAAGCATGGCTGCCAATTTTAAGATGTGTACTAGAAAATTGTGTGGTGAGAGGTAAGGCAAAGCACTGAGTGTGAGTGGGCACCAGTGTTGGCTTGGACCACCTAGGTCAATATGTAGGGATGAGACCATGTTTGGTTTGGACCTTAGTGTGCTGAGTGAGTGGGGGATACAAACAATTGAAGTTTGATTTCCCACAAAACAACAACAACTACGCCTTCGTCTCAAAACAATTGGGGTCGGCGATATGAACCAACAAAGAAAATCATTATGGGTCTTTCACAATTGAAGTTTGATTTCCCACAAACCTTGTTAAAAAACTTAAGCTGTGAATGGATCCATACAAAGGATTTAAAATGTTGGAGACCATTTGTACTTACAAGAGGATAAACTTGTTAATAGAATTTAATTAGCAAATTAGTTCTTGAAAGATTTTCAAACTGTTGGTACTTCTTCCTTGAAGCTGTTGGGCATTACTTTCCCCTACTGTTCTTGAAAGATTTTCAAACTGTTAATAGATTTTCACAAGTTCATGAACTGTTGTTGGCGATTGTTACGATGCACTGAGTAAGGCTGTGTTGTCAGTTTGTATCTCCAGAAAATCGATACATACTGACCTGAATCAGTTATTTTTTAATAAATGTAAAAACTATACTTAAAATTTATTTTTTAATATTATTGTAATGGCTTTTTAAGACTTGTCACGTACGTTCTACGTTGATACATCAGTGACACATCGCTTTACATTATTTTAATATTTCTTTTAATGGTTTAATAATATATTGAATATTTTTTTTTTATAAAATGATATATTGAACTATAAACGTATTTTACCTTTATCACTCACTATCTATCTATCTTTGGGATACAGCCTGTCAGTTATGGGGCCCGAAAGCGGCTTACCAAAAGTGTACACTGACATTCAGTGGGGGAGCTAGGTAAGGGTCAGGCTGGGCACGTGCCCATCCTGATCAGAAAATAACCATGGTTTGACAATTGACGCTAGGGTTGGTAACCATGACATTATTAGAATATAATATGTGTAACTTTTATAAGAAATATGTTAACGGGCATGTGGTTTTATAGCTTGGTTGGAAGGTACCTTTTTTTTTTTTTTAAACTTATGTCTCAAATTCAAACCTCTAGTATCACCTTTTAAACCGAATATGTAGACGCATCCGATTGTCTAAAACCCAATGTGACTCGATTTTTTAATCGGATTTAAAGTTTTTTTACCAATCCGATTAAATGGCTATGGGTCAGTCGGATATCCGACCCAAACCTATATACCATATACATCTGTAGCATTGTGCCTAGAGGTGTCAATGGGTCCCGTATGACCGATCTCGACCTGCACCGAATATGGTAGGATCAGGGTTTGGTAACAAAGGCTCGATTGTTAAACGGGCCAGATATAATTTTATGAAATTTGATACTAGACCCAGATCTAATCCGAGTTTCAATTAAGATTCATAATTTTTCAATGTAAAAAAAGCAATTTTTTTTTTACCAGGTTGGGTTTGTGTAATTTTTATCTGATTCGGGTATGATTTTTTTTATAAAAGATCTGATTAGATCTTGGCCCAGTTCTGATACTGATACCAGGGATGGTAAACAATTAAACTGAACAGCTCGAAGTTTGGCTCGCCAATAACTCATTCATGTTCGTCCATACAGCTCGGCATAACTAGCCGCTCGTTTTTCTAATTTATTTATTATTGCCTATATTTTGCCAAAAAATACAAGTTTTTTTTAGAAAATTTCTATTTCACACACATTTTTGGCCCTCAATATTTTTGCCATTTTAATCCTTTGTCGCTATGGGTACAATGCAAAATGCAAAGATCTCATAAGACTTTTGCGCAGTGTTGTGAGAGGCGTACGCCTCAGAGGCGAGGCGCACGCTCAAGGTACTGAGGCGTTGCTGTGATGCGCCCCTCATCAACCTCTGACCAGTTGTGACCACCGACCACCGGAGTTGCTGTGCTGCAGCTGCTGCTCAGCCTTCTCCGACCACCGGACGACCGGCATATCCCTCGCTTCCGTACCAGCTGGGCGGGTGGTCGTTCTCTTACTGCCTCCCCTCCCACCGCTTCACTTCCATTCCAGTTGTGAGAGGCGTACGCCGCCTCAGAGGCGAAGCGCAGGCTCAACGCCTCGCTTCGCCTCATCGCATTTAACAACCTTGCTTTTGCGCCTTTTTAGGCAAAGGATAGCGATAGCTAGCGATAGGGCAGGGCTAGTAAGGAACCGAATAGGGAATGTTCAGGTTCGGCCCATTTACCAATGGATTGAGCTCGTGACTTGACTGGTGTTTGTGTTTAGCCGAACCAAGCTCTAGCTCAGCTCATCCTTGAATGAGATGATCCGAACATGAGCTGGCTTATGTAAAAACATTCCATGTTATTTATACATGATATTTTTTATATATTACACACACACTCTCTCTCTCTCTCTCTCTCTCTCTATATATATATATATATATATATATATATATATATATATATATATATATATATATATATATATATATATATATATATTATGCATTCCTTTTTTCATATTACACTTAAAATATATATTATACATAAAAAATATAAATATTTTATTTATACGAGCTCTCTCGAGCCCAACACCTTGTATTTGGGCTTGAGTAGTTTAAGCTAAACGAGCCATTTATGGCTTAGCTAGCCAGCTATACAAACTGATCATGAACAAGTTAGTGACGAGCCGAGTCATGAGTTGCTCCGTTGGTTTACCAGCCCTAGACAGGTGCTCACTCTAGGTCCTACACACTGAAAGTGTTCTGAAAGTAAGCCTAGAGAATCACTACACATAGTCTCTCTCTCTCTCTCTGTCTTTCTTTTGCGTGTGCATATGCCTTGGAGTCCCTTTGATCTCGAATCTAAGGGACTGGATTTGGAATGATGCAGTGGTAAGTGTTTCTTAGTATGAAAATGCAGGTTCGAGTTCTGAGGGCAGCCACTTCTTGCAACAAGCTGAGACAGCGCGACTGGGTCTTCGATCTCAGGCACAGTTTTTCTAAATAACAAATAAAAAACACACTGTTAGAATTGACCCTTGTGTGCCCCTACCCAGCAGTTGAATAGGGATTTTTTTTCTCGATTTATTACTCAAAGAAAATGCATATGAGATTGAAGACCTGGTCGTGCTGGCTTAGCCAACCATACCTACTATCATCGTCCTAGAGGCATAAAACTTTGAGATATATACCAATGAGGAAAATCTTGCAATATTTTAAAAGTTTTGGTTTTTCTTGAAAAAATCTTGGGAAATTGTGGTAGATATAAAACACATAAAATATATAATACATATGTATATACAAATGAAAATATGAATAATAGAAAACCCAAAAAAAAAATTTATTTGTTGCGATAATTCATGATAAAAATGTGATATTTTTGAGATAAGTAATATTTTGAACATATTGTGCACTTCTCGGTATTATATTGCGCTTTGAAATCTCCCGATAAAATCACGATATTTTGTCACTATAACAACAAACAAGCCGAATTAGGGATTGTTTTGACTCCTTTGAGCAGTAAAACTTCTTAGGGTCACTCTAGATTTTTTAAAGTTTTGATGCGGATCACATGATTCAAAGTTCATACACCTTTTCTGTTATGAATTATTAATATTAAAGGTGCATTGGTAGTGATTTTTTTTCTTCTTTTTTTTTCAAAAAGGGGCGTTTATTGCACGGCGGTGTGCAGGCGGCACCTTCCGCTAAAAAGGCACCCCCACGAGGGAAGTCATTTTCCAGGGGGTGGTGCGATGCCATTTTCACATGAAAACGAGAGGCCTCCATTTGATTCTTCTGCCCCACACCTACTTTCCTAGGGAAGGCAAGCATCCCTAAACTATTAACCATGATGGAGAAGGCAAAAGATGGCATTTGAACCACCTAGGTGGGTATCCCATGTGGTATGTGGGGTCCTGTGTCAAGCTGAAGGCCCAGGATCGAATCCCTCTGCCACATGGGGCGGCTGTTGTTCTGATAGGGGTCCGCCTAACCCCAGCTTGCCTTTCAAAAAATATATATATATATAGCATTTGAACCACCCACTTCTTTTAGTCCCAAGCGGTTTGGCACCATGGAAGAGGCCTTGGCCATTAGACTGGTGGTCAGGGTTCCATTCTCATAAGTGTCAAACTCCTTCCATTAACGGGGGCAAGGAATAAGCCCTTGCTCAGCGGAAGCCCAGCGGTTTCATGAGGGCAAGGGATGTACCACAGGTTTACACTGTCGGGGAAGCGACTGTAAGTACGGTAGGCTTTAGCCAGCACAACTAAGTCTTTGATTCTGAGGGTGGTTTTCCATCCTTCATGAAAAAAAAAACACCCACTTCTTTTTATACAACAACAACAACTACGCCTCCATCCCAAAACAATTGGGGTCAGCGATATGAACCAAAAAAGAAATTCATTTTGGGTCTTCCACATGAATCCTTTTCCTCCAATCATTTCTATCCAACGCCATGTCCTCGGTGAGGTTCAAAGCATTCATATCCTTTCCTATCATCTCCATCCAAGTCTTCCTAGGCCTACCCCGACCTCTTTTAACTAATATATTTTCCCATTTCTCCAACCTTCTAACTGGAGCATCATTAGGCCTTCGCCGAATATGTCCAAACCACCGTAAACGATTCTCTCGCATCTTATTTTCAATGGGTGCAACACCTACCTTCTTACGTATCTCTTCGTTCCGAATCTTATCTTTTATTGTATTTCCACACATCCATCTAAGCATCCGCATCTCAGCTACACTCATTTTTTGAATATGATGTCTCTTGGCAGCCCAACATTCCGTACCATATAGTAAAGCGGGTCTAATAGTCGTCCTATAAAACTTTCCCTTCAACCGCAATGGCATT
This sequence comes from Nuphar pumila, assembly GCF_984573655.1. Lineage (NCBI taxonomy): Eukaryota > Viridiplantae > Streptophyta > Magnoliopsida > Nymphaeales > Nymphaeaceae > Nuphar > Nuphar pumila. Next base: position 2,649,927 of record NC_143249.1, on the reverse strand, counting down.
CTACGATCGCACAGCACTCCAGTAGCACTTTTCCATTTCATCCACCCAACCTTTATCCTATGATTTACATCTCCATCAATTTCTCCATACTTTTGAATGATGGATCCCAAATATTTGAAATAATCATTCACCGGTATATCTTGCTCACCAAGCTTCACTACACTCCCATCACTACTTCGTTGCTTACTAAACCGACATTCCATATATTCAGTCTTACTCTTACTCAACTTAAAACCTCTAGCTTCCAATGTTTGTCTCCATAATTCTAACTTAGCATTAACCCCAGCTCTAGACTCATCAATCAAAACAATATCATCAGCAAACAACATACACCACGGTACATTTTCTTGAATTGATCTCGTAAGCTCATCCATCACTATCGCAAATAGGAAAGGGCTTAAAGCAGATCCTTGATGTAACCCAACCGTTATCGGAAAATTGGTTGTCACCCCTCCACAAGTGCGGACATTGGTTACTACTCCTTCATACATATCTTTAATTATACTAATGTACTTGAGAGAAACACCTTTCTTCATCATTGTCCACCAGAGAACTTCCCTAGGTACTCTATCGTATGCCTTCTCTAAATCAATAAAAACCATATGCAAATCTTTGTTCCTCTCTCTATATCTTTCAATAAGTTGTCTAAGAAGATGTATAGCTTCCATAGTTGATCTTCCAGGCATAAAACCAAATTGATTCTCCGATATCATGACAACCTTCCTCAACCTAGACTCAATCACCCTCTCCCAAAGTTTCATAGTATGACTCATGAGTTTTATACCACGATAGTTTGTGCAATCTTGTATATCACCCTTATTCTTATATAAAGGCACCAAAGTACTCTTCCTCCACTCATTAGGCATCTTATTTGTTCGCCAAATCAAGTTAAAAAGATTTGTCAACCATTCTAAACCTTTCTCTCCCAAGCATTTCCAAGCCTCGATAGGTATACCATCTGGGCCAACTGCCCTTCTTGATTTCATTTTCTTCAAAGCCTCTGCAATTTCTTTCTTTTGAATCTTGCGTATGAAGTCACGATTTATCTCATGAAAAGGAATGGAGAAGTCTCCAAGATCTTGAGCATGACTATCATTAAATAGCTTATCAAAATAATCTTTCCATCTCTCCTTAATCTCCTCATCTTTGACTAAAACCCTTTGCGTTTCATCTTTGATACATCTAACCATACCCAAATCCTTCGATTTCCTATCTCTCATCTTTGCAAGCCTATAAATATCCTTCTCGCCTTCTTTGGTATCCAACTTGTCATAAACCTCCTTATATACCTTAGCCCTCGCGTTTCGAACAACTTTTTTAGCTTCCTTCTTTGCTATCATATACTTCTTCAAATTCTCATTATCACGACTCTTACTTAGATTTCTATAACACTCTCTTTTAACCTTAATAGCTAATTTGACATCCTCGTTCCACCATGATGTATCCTTACCTAGTGGTGCACCGCCTTTAGACTCACCCAATACCTCCTTAGCTACTTTTCTCATACCACCCGCTATCTTATTCCACATTGATTCTGAATCCTCCTCGAGACACCAATCAACTTCCTTAACTACCTGCTCTACAAACATTCCTTGTTTAGCTCCTTTCAGTGCCCACCACTTAATTCTAGGATCTATCCTATGTCTATCCCTTTTGCGGCATTGTCTAATTCTAAGATCTAAAATTAAGACTCTATGTTGTGTAGCTACACTTTCTCCTGGTATAACCTTACAATCGATGCAACAACCCCTATCTCTCTTTCTAAGTAGGAAAAAATCTATCTGACTCGTATTAACCCCACTTTTAAATGTTACTAGGTGAGACTCCCTCTTCCTAAACCAAGTGTTTGCTAAGATCATATCATAGGACAAACAAAAATCTAAAATCCTTTCTCCACTTTCATTTCTTTCTCCTATACCATAGCCTCCATGGATATTCTCAAATCCATCCCTACTAATGCCTACATGTCCATTAAGGTCACCGCCGATGAAAAGCTTTTCTCCATAAGATGTCTCTTGTACTACTCCATCTAAATCTTCCCAAAATTGATGCTTAATGGAATCATCTAAACCTACTTGAGGTGCATAAACACTAATAATATTAATAATATCCGTACCTAATACTAATTTAATAAGTAAAATTCTATCACCCTTCCTACGGACCTCAACTACATTATCTATAAACTGACGACTCATAACAATCCCTACTCCATTCCTATTCCTATTTATTCCTGTATACCAAATCTTATATCCCCAAGGTTCTATCACTTTAGCTTTCTCACCTACCCATTTGGTCTCTTGAAGACATAAAATATCAATCTTTCTCCTACACATAACATCTACTAACTCTACCAACTTACCAGTTAAAGACCCTATGTTCCAAGTGGCTAACCTAATTTTATGGTTGTGGACTAACTTCTTTACCCCCACCCGTCCAACAAAGTGAGGGAACCCTTGCCTATTTGACACCACACCCGGGCGCCGGTGTGACGCGTCGCTTCTGGGCGACGACCTAGCAACCCTTGCATATTTATCACTGCCTCCGGGCCTAGAGAGTACAGCGCGTCGCTCAGTAGGGAACGCCCCAACGAAATTCTCATATTGGTTCATTTTCATAGGATATGACAAAGTTTTTATGCTGGCTGTCACAGGCCTACCGCAACCCTCCTCCTTTATCCGGGCTTGGGACCGGCAGTGTATAACTACCGCAACCCACTTCTTTTTATGAACTTGATAAATCCTTTACCAATCAGTTGAATGGTTGGTTTTTCATGGAGTTTCCAATTCCAAATCCACAAAGTGCTGTTTGGTTGCTTAGAGAAAACTTTTTCAAAAAAGATGGGCCAGCTCTTTTCTTGCACTCAACAAACATGAAAATTTTTTGTCACTTAATTTGGTTGCATTCAAATGTGATTTGAAATCTCATGCAAATGTGAGAATGAATCTTATTTGTACTTGTATCAAAACATGTGATTTGGAATCTCGTGAAAATAAGAGGATAAATTCTATTTGCCCGGGTAACCAAACATATGATTTGGAATCTTCTGCAAATGAAAAAATAAAAAATGAATCTCATGGGATTTCAAATCACATGGTGGAATATGTGATTGAAAATCATAAGAGTTCAAATCACATTTGATTCCATCTCATGTGATTCCAAATCACACCGCATGAATATGTCAATTTTGACTACTTTTTCCAAAGAAAGTAGCCTAGCCGGACCCGTAGAGGTAACTTTTTCTCTGACAAATTATCTCTTAGCATAAAATTCAAAACGATTTGTTCTCTTTCAAATCAATGAAGCTCAAAAGATTTTTTGAACAAAAGACAAATTTCTCCATAAACAAAAAGTCTTGGGTAATCATGTGGCCTAGAGTCTGAACTCCATAAATATCCATATCCAATTAGGTCATTTTCATATGTATTAGACCCAACATGAGTAGGGGGAATAAACAGATTTGGACGTAGTGGGTGGGTCCCACACTAAAGGCCTGACTGGGAATCAAACCCAATTATGCTTGATATATACAGCTAGATGGATTTGTTTGATATGCATTCAGTCCAAACCGATACCTAACCTTTTTGGGGTTTTGCCTCCTACCTAAGGTCTTCTACATTGATGTGACCTATGCAAACGTATACATAGATTAATCAGTCTGTTAAATACAGATGGCTCTAGCACGACTAGGGCTGTCAACGGTCAGGTCAAGATTGAACCAGATTCTCTCATATAATTAATAAGTGGGTTCGAGTTTCGTTGGGTCACAAAGAAGAATTCCTAACTTGGATTCACATAATATATATAGAGAGAGAAAGAGAGAGACCGTCCAACCAAAGGAAGATCCAAAATCTACCCTATGGCAGGATCTGCTCTAGAAATGCCTTTAAAAGCCCAACAAGAGCTTAGACTCATAGAACTAGATCTTTTATATGAGAAGAGTCTCCTAGCTAGCCACAAAGCACAATGAGAAATATAGAAGAATAATTGAGACATACTATGTCAAACATGTGATTGAACGATCCTTTCAAGTTAAAGAGATGGTCCTAAAGTTCATTCACTATATATGGCCACATCACTTCGGAAAGTGTTGTCCAAATTAGAATGGACCTTACGTTGTTAAACAAGTTTTACTTGGGAACTCATATAGGTTAATCAATTTCAATGGAGTTTAATTATCTGATCCAATCATTGCCATGCATTTAAAAAAATTCTACTCTTAGATTGGATATTCTCTTTTAAAATTTTTTGTGAAAATGCTCTCAATGCCTTGTGTTAATATGTTTTTCAAGAAAATGGTTTCAAAATGATACCATAAAAACATGATATCCCAATGAACAAGTTATCCTAAGGAGAATAAACTGACGATAAAGCGAAATTACCCAAATCATTGTGTTTTAACTTGGATTTCTAGAAGTAAATCATGAAAATTTATAATTAGATATCCTGAAATTTCGAATATAAGCCAATATGGGACTTTCTTAGATGTTATACTCTATGAACTTAAGATCAAGTTTAAGTAATCTCTTGCTTGGCCTTGCTTCTCAACCTCCTTTGGTCTGTTCTAGAGAATCCCTAGTCACTAGCCTAAGGTGGAGCTCACCTAGTAGCCAAACCAGCTAAAAGATTAATAAAGCCAAAAAATGAGCTAGTGCACGAAGAAAGTGTATACTTATAGTGGAAAAGGATTTGGTTATAGCCCTAGGCTTGGTGGTTCTGTATAAAATTATCACCTAATCATAGGTTTAAGTGGTAATCGTGCTAAAGAAACAAAAGAGCCAAAGTAGCCACACGTGAAAAAGTTAGAAAGAGCCAAAGAGGGCCACTCATGAAAGAGCGAAGAAATTGTGTTACATCCAAGAGAAAAAATGAAGAGGTCAATAGTTGGGGAAAGCAACAGAAAAGTGAACTAACTTGGGCTGAACCTAGACTTATCTCCAGTATTCTCTTTTCTCAGGGGAATGAGAAAGACCCCGAGGTACTTTCCCTGATTGGCGGCATATAGAATCTTAATTTCTGAGACAAGCAAATATGGCAACCTTGTACTATAGACGTTTAAGTGCCAGTCCCTATGACTAGTTATCTCTTTATCCTTGTTACGAGTCAATAAGGAAGGTGATAGTAAATGCCAAGCCACTCACTTGGGATAACTTGAAAAAAGGAAAAAAGGTCAAAATGGTTGAATTTCAAACTTATTGGACTAAGAATATTTTGAACTAAGGCAATCAGGGGCACAACACACACACGGCTTGCAAGCTCATGAAAGTGGTTTTTAAAAGATGTGTATGTGTGTGTCCCATAAGTGGATGAGTTTGTAAGAAAAGGATTGTTCTTTTTTATGTGAGAAAAAGTATCACTCCTTTGTTTATCATGTATTCGTGTGCCCGTAAGTCACATGCATCACACTGTCTCATTCACCACTCACATACATCATTTCATTCACACACTCACATCATTCATACATCATGCAAACATTTAACATTCATGCATTTACGAGTAGATGATAAAAAAACATTGCATATCATGCCAAAATCATGTATATACAATCATCAAGGTCATACATTTTCATGAAAGAAAAGAAAAGAAAGCAAAGTATAGGGAGAGTTTACTCTCTGCAACCCTTCCTTATAACAGTCTCTGGATCGCTGAGAGCCTGGGCACCTCAAGTTTCTTCGCTCGGTCCTTTTTGAGCATATCTGCGAGCTACGATTCCTCTGGATGAAGACAATATCTTTGGTCGGTTTGTACCACTTTGCACATGTGCCAGTGGTCTTCCTGGGGATGAGCCAACTCTAGGTGTCGAGCCTCGAGTACTAAGGAGCTCAATCTTGTCCGGAGGGAACGACAATGACATCTTTGTCTGGGAGTACAACTCCTGAGTGAGCTTAAGCTCTTGAAGCAGAGACTTTAACTTTTTGTGGTATTCCACATGCTTTCCCTTCTGCAAAATTTTTAGAAAATCAATATCATTGTCTTCAAAAATAAATTGTTTTTGTCACTTTTTTTCTATAAAAAATAAAGTGGGTTTATGAGCACCAACAAGATATTATCCCTATATCACTATCCTAACTGTAAAAAAACTACAGTCTTAGCAAAAAGAAAAACAACAAAAAAGATAAGAGAATAAAGGAACAATACCTCAAATGCAACCTCGACATGAAGACACGAGTTTCACCTATGTTGTCTCCTGACCCTCCTCAAAAGCAATATTCTAAGCCCTATGAGACTCCTCCAAGGCGGATCATAACTGCTCTACTGTGACCCTCATCGTAGCCACCATGTCCTCCAAGCTCTAGATTCGGGCCTTGTACATCTCTCTCTCCTTATCCTAAAAAATCAATAGGAAAATCAGTGAATTCGGGTACAGGCTAGAAAGGAAAGAAGAAGAATAATTAAACAACGACAGAGCAAAACAAGAGTACCTTCAATCCATGGGAAGGTTGCAGATATGGGGTAGACCCAAGGCAAAGACGTTATTGGGTTGGCTCTTCCTCCTCCACAGGATCAAGATGAATACGTCGAGGCCTCGGTCAATCACCTAACAGCTCGGAGTAAGCAAAAGTAACAGGGCTAGTCGTGACACCAAAAAATTTTAAAAAAATCTTTTTGAATATTGACAGTGAAAAATGATTTTTAATGTGTTGTTTGGGTTTCCATAATTTTGGGCGAGCCAGAAGGGTGAATCACACTAAGAATTTATCATAGTAAAAACCAAAATATTATTTACATCAACCTTGAAAAAATGTATTCAAAACTTGTAAAAACAAAATATATTATCAACAAAATCCCAAGCTGGCCCTAGATCCTCCCGGATAGTGCTAGTCTGTAATGTAGCTTCAGCCTTGTTGCATCTACCCTATACATGAGCAAAATACATTAAAGGGTTAGACTTCTAATAGTTTGGTAAGTCATATCAATTTAGAGTAATTCAGAATATTAAAACATATTCAAGTAGTACAATTTAGTTCTACTAATGCTACTCAACTGTCACAGTTTATAGATCATTTTCATAGACATATATAACAAAATCCAAAACAAAATTATTTTTCATTATTAGGGTATGAGTTATATTTTAAACTGTGATTCAAAAATGTCTTTGTTTTGATAATTAACCATTCACCCCAATACACGAGGAAGGACAATCACAGGCACTCGAAACATTCTGGGGGTGCACTATGCTTAGATATTTTAAATCTGGATGTTTGTCTGTCGTAAACCAAAAGCGGGTGGTTTATGACTGAGAAAAATCACTGCTAAGGCAAAACATAAAATATGATGCATCTTGAACTAACTACAGTAGTTGGAGATATATCACCTAGGACACGTGGATAACCTTGACGTCTAAAAAACTACGAGTGAGTGGATACTAATGAGACACTTCACTCACCAAAAAATCATAATAGAATCACTCATGATTGTACAAATTTTCTTCTCCAAGGTAATAGAACATAACAAGTATCTTTATTACAGAGATCATTTTATGTGTCATACACTGTGTAGGCCAGAATGGGGTTCAGTAACCCAAGCACCAATTTTTAAGGTAATAACCATAGTCTTGTGTACCCAACCCAATCAGTCTATATACACAAGAACTTCGACTATGAGATGGATCTAGACCTTAGGTTTGTGGGTAGACATATTCTACTTATCGGATAATGCCTTATTTTGCACTTCAAGGGTTTATGTTATTTTAGGCTCATACACGAGTCAACCCCAATACAAAAATATGCCCCACACACTATTGTGTGCTTGCGACACCAGAAAAGTTTCTTCGAACCTTGGCCTCTTTTGGTTTGTAAGATATTTCAATTATTCAGTGATAGATTATTTTATTCAAAGTTCAATGCATATATATATATAATTTGTGAGACTAGAATACAATATCATTTCTTGTGTAAGCGAACACGTGTATCTCAATAAAAATATATTTAAATATTCAAAATCTATGCGCATTTGGCAATAGAAACCTACCTCCCAAAATTCTCAGGGAAATTTTCCTCCAAAACAAAACTTTGAAGAGCATAGTTGAATGAAGTCGAGTCGCTAGTGACTACCACTACAACAAAGCAATAGATTAGCGACGACCACATTCCGTCGTTAATTCATCGCTAACAGGCATAGCGACGGATTAGCGACGACGAGGCGACAGTATGCTTACGTCGCGAATTTTTCGACGCTAACTGGCGACAGATTGATTCCGTCGCCAGGTCCGTCGCTAATTGCGACAGACTAATGAGCGCTGTATTCCGTCGCCAATCCGCCGATACTAAACAACGACCACGGCTTGGCGAAGGATTTACTTCTGTCGCTATGCCGTCGCTAGATTTATATGAATAGCGATAGATGGTTCCATCGCAAACACGAAAAAAAAATTTAAAAAAAAAATATTTGAAAATTAAATACCGAGAACGGTACAATTTATATTTCCTGTACAATTTATATTTCCTGTAAATAAAAAACAAACCACACAAAAAATTCCATATAACAAGAATCTACAACAATTAATCGTTCCACCTTAAAATTAACAAGTTTAATTATTTACAATTCAACAATTATAATTAGGAAACATAAAAAAATAGAACTTCTTCAACACAGTTCTCTAATCATCGCCAAGATTTTGTGCGTCTTCTTGTTCATTGTCTTTATCTGTCCCTTCAGCTCCGCCACGTTGATTATCGCTAGCAGCCTACACAAGAAAAGAACCGTCAATATTGATTAACAAAATATAATAAAATAAATTACACACTATATGTGATTCTATCATGTGTGATCTAAGGCAATAAAAAAACTCTATATGTGATTCTATCATGCTCATATGTGCTCTAAGGCAGGCAAAATGTTATATATGTGATTCTATCATGCTCATATGTGTGCTAAGACAGTCAAAAAATTGAATATGTGATTATAGCATGTTCATATGTGTTCTAAGGCAGCTAGAAAAACTCTATATGTGATTCTACCATGCTCGGATGTGCTTTAAGGTAGGCAAACAACTATATATGTGATTCGATCATGCTCGTATATGTGCTAAGGCGGTCAAAAAATTGAATATGTGATTATAGCATGCTCATATGTGCTCTAAGGCAGGCAAAGCAAAAAAAATTATATGTGATTCTATCATAAATGATATATGTTCTAAGGCAGTAAAAAAACTCTATATGTTATTATAGCATGCTCATATGTGTTTTAAGGTAGTCAAAAAACTGAATATGTGATTATAACATGCTCATATGTGTTCTTAGGCAGTCAAAAAATTGAATATGTGATTATAGCATGTTCATATGTGCTCTAAGGCAGACAAAAAAACTTTATATGTGATTATAACATGCTCATATATGCTCTAAGGCAATAAAAAAACTCCATATGTGATTCTATCATGCTCATATGTGTGCTAAGGCAGTCAAAAAACTGAATATGTGATTATAGCATGCTCATATGTGTTCTAAGGCAGTCAAAAAAACTTTATATGTGATTCTATCATGCTCATATGTGTTCTTAGGCAGTCAAAAAACTAAATATGTGATTATAGCATGCTCATATGTGCCCTAAGGCAGGCAAAAAATTGAATATGTGATTATAGCATGCTCATATGTTCTCTAAGGCAATAAAAAACTCTATATGCTATTATAGCATGCTCATATGTGCTCTAAGGCAGACAAAAAACTCTACATCTGATTCTATCATGCTCATATGTGCTCTATGGCAGGCAAAAAGTTATATATGTGATTCAATTATGCTCATATGTGTTCTAAGGCAGACAAAAAAACTGAATATGTGATTATACCTGAGAGGGACCTGGAATCGAAGATCCCCTGTTCAGAACAAGATTGTTGATCTCATTTCGGAGAAAGGGGGCGACAGTGTCATGGAAGTAGTTATTCAGTGATTCCGTAATGATCTGGCGTACATCATCACCAGAAAGAATAGTCTGCTGCTTGGAGCTTATGTCGACGCAAGAAGTCGGTGAGCCGTAACTGGAAGAAGCAATAACTGGTGAAGTGTTCATATTACTCTCAAACCCGAACACGCGACCTTTTTTGGGTTCACCTGCTGCAGTCACCCATGCTGTAGGATCAAATGATAGATGCTGAGTAGCGTCATCGCCATATCGCTCTACCATCTGTTGCTCATATGCCTCCTACAAAATAATGTTTAAAGTATTTATTAATAATTAATGATAACATTATGATAACTTGCATATATATTGCAATGATTATTAATAGAATAAATATATACCATTGTCGTTCTCGCCTTCTCTGATACGAAGACTCCCGTGGTCTTCTGTTTATGTGTTTCAACAAACACATCCTTATATGGTACACTGTCTCCTTTTTCTGCTTTCTGCGAAGTTAAATGACAAAAGATTTAGTACACAAGTTTGCAACAATACTTATAAAATTAATATTATATATTAATGAGTTATCATTTTCTTCAGGTGGCTCCCAAATGTCTTAGATCCACCTCTATGTAGATGGGCTTCGGGCATCTTCAATCGATTTTGTGAAGCCTTCGCAAAGCGATTTCTAAATGCATCTCCCGCCCACTTATCGCACATTTCATTCCAGTAATCTCTCCTGATAGTAATAGAGCCATGGCCCTTCCACAGTAATGGATCATCTACTACGCCAGATGCTTTTTTTGCTGCAGTCTTCATAGTGTGCAGCATGTCTGCAAATCGATTGGCAGTCACCTTCTGCCACACCTTCCTTGCATCATTTTCTTCCACCGTAGTTGCGAAGCGATTCGAAGCCTATAAATATTTTCAGAAAGTTAGTAGACATTACTTAAATAAATTAAATATGAAACACATTAACTATGAGGAACAACTGTATACCATGAATGAGGACCATAATCTGTCTAACATCTCCTTTGGGTACTCTTTCCATTGAGCAACCGATCCTGATAGATGTTGAAGAAGTGAATTCCTAATCTCTCGTACTACTTCTTGTGGCTCAAACCTCGTGTTGCACTTGAATTGTTACACAGTAAATATCAATATAAAATATTTATAAGATATGCGATAATTGAAAACAAAATACTTATGGTCGATTATCGATATAAACTATTCGAATGAGTTTTCTTGTGCCAGCCTGAGAAGACCCTGTTTCCTGTGTTGGCTCCTGACTTGTGTGATCAACTGGTGTAGGTGGGTCGTGTATAGGCGCAACATCATCTGTAAAAAAATACGTTAGAAATTCTCAGAATGCGTATTTGAACTAATCAAACATCCAATTAGTTATATGATATACCTATCACAGGAGCCCGTGAAGATGAAGGCTGAGCCTGGCTACTACTGGATGAGCGACCAGTATAACCTCCATGAACCATATTCTAACAAATAACATATGTTCATCAATCAATGACCTTAGATATACATCAAGATTTTGGCCAGGTGAGGTCGGACCAGGGATCAACAAAGACAAGAAAAAATTTGGATGTTTCATACACAAGCTTGGTGGAAGGTTGTATGGAGTTACAAATACTGGCCAGCATGAGTATGGAGTTGATCTACCCCCAAATGGATTAAATTCATGTGTACATAGACCAAGTCTAACATTTCACACTTCCATTGCGAAGTTCTGATGAGTACGATCAAAGTGCTTCCAAGCTTCAGCGTCAACAGGATGCATGATCTTGTTTTCACCGTGTCGAACTTTATTTGCATGCCATCTCATGCGTTTAGCTATCCTTGAAGAGATATACAATCGCTGCAATCTAGGAGTGATAGGAAAGTAGCGAAGCGACTTGTATGAAACTTCCTTTGATCTCGTGCTACCATTGCCTCTTGTCTTTGGCTTGAACCGAGGATGCCCACATGACAGGCATGATATGTTATTTTTCTGCTCCTTGAAATACAACATGCAGTGATTTGGACAAGCATCAATCTTTTTGTAACCCATACCTAGAGCGTTGATCATAACTTTCGCACGATAGAAATTTTGTGGCAATTTCTCATCTTTGGGCAACATATTCTTCACAATCATGCACAAACGGTCAAAACATGATTGACTCAAATTATACTCGGACTTCAAATTCATTAGTTGAAGAACTGCAGACAAGATAGTGTGACTGTCACAACCGTTCCAAAGTGGCTCATCAACATCTCTAAGTAAATCATAAAATCTACTAGCTGCATCGTTTGGTGATTCTTCATCTACGACAGTTCTTACATCACTAGAACTCATAGCAGAACTCAGTTCTGTTCCTGCGGCATCAAATATCAAATTCGTATATAGATTATCGTGCACCATATTCACTCGTGCATCAAAATCGTTTCTAAATTCTTCTCCATGAAACGTCCAGTTCTGATAATCACTTACAAAACCTTTCCTATATAGGTGATGTCTAACGCCATGAGGTTCTACAAATCGATTATTCTTACAAATCTTGCAAGGACACTTAATCTGACCTGTGGTATCCACTATACTGACACTTGTCGTTGCAAATTCAATAAAACTGTTAACACCATCCATATATTCATGCGATAACTAATTGTCCACTATCCTACGATACATCCATTCACGGTTTTCAGTCATTTTCTTATGATGTTACGAATAATAGCCTAGCGAATTAAAAGAGAACAATTAGAATGCTACGATGAAGAACATATCAAATTTATCATGCAATATATGATGTCATACAATAACAAGAATTTTGATGCATGCATTGATAACTTAATATTTTCATGTGCAAACTATTCATGACACAATACAATCATTTGAAACATGCTTTCATTATATAATTTCACATGAAAGTCATAATCAAATTGAAAGTTACATGCAAGCATGAATACAATTACATCAAACATTGCAATACATCGTAATCATTCATATCAAACAAATGGCAAATATGTACCTGCAGCAAACACACTTCAATATCTCACTAACTACTACCATGCCTAGCATGGACTCTGTACTCCAAAAATAAGAACACTTCAATATTCATACATTAAAATCATGCTCAGCATGATCTCCGAACTCCAACGAAGCAACCCTAAATATCAATAACTAAGTGAGTGTGTGAACAATAAAGTGTTACATCTAATAAATTAAATAACATGTGATACGCTTGCATCACTTACTCACCACGGGTATTTACCCGATTTGCATTGTTTTTGACACTTACTTACCACAAGTGGCTGAGCATGAGCTGGTTCCGTTGAAAAATCTGCACAAAAAATACTCTTTTAAAATGAAGTCACCACGAAAAAAAAAACGGTTCTGGCAAGGGGTCGACTCCCCTGCTGTTCCGGCAGGGGGTCGACCCCCTTACGAAACATAGGGGGCTAACCCCCTTACGGAACGTAGGGAGTTAACTGACCCCCTGTTCGGGCAGGGGGTCGACCCCCAGCCTTTCCGCCAGTGAGTCGACCCCCTGCCGGAACAGCAGGGGGTCGCCCCCCTGCCTGAGCAGGAAAGGCTTGACCCCCTGCTTGTTACGGCAGGTGGTTAACCCCCTGCCGGGGTCGACCCCCTGCCGGAAAGGCAGGGGGCAAGGGTCCCCTGCCGGAAAACGCAAGGGGTTAGCCCTCTGCCGGAAACGCAAGGGGTTAACCCCCTGCCGAAAACGGGAGGGGGTTAACCCCCTGCCAGAAAACGCAGGGGGTTAACCCCCGCATTTTCGAGCAGGGGGTTAACCCCCTGCGTTTTTGGCAAGGGGGTCGACCCCCGGCCGGAACAGCAAGGGGTTAACCCCCTGACTTTCCGGCAGGGGGTCGACCCCCTGCGTTTTCGGTAGGGGGTTAACCCCCTGCCGGAAAACGCGCGAGGGGGGGGGGGGGGGGTCCGTTACCTTTCTTTGGGCGGCGGGGCCAGCGGACGGTGGGAGTGGAACCGGCGAACTGCGGGAGCAACGAAAGAAAAAAAGGAAAAGCTGCATGGGATTAGGGTTATTCGAAAGTTAGCGACGAATTAATTCTGTCGCTAAGCCAACGTAAAATCAAATTTACGGAAATAGCGACGGACGATATTCCGTCGCCACATCCGTCGCTAAGTAGCGACAGACTAGATTCCGTCGCTAACTTCGTCGGTAAATGGTGCGACTGTAACGACAAAACAGTACGTCGCAACATCTGTCGCTACTTAGCGACGGACTGGGCGACAGAATTCTGTCGCTATTTTTGTAAGCGTCATTAATTATAGCGACGGATTTTTGTCGCTCGCTAATCCGTCGCTAAGTAGCGACGGAAAGATTCTGTCGCTAACAACGTATTTTCTTGTAGTGTACTAGTATTTGCAGTGATGCACAAGGAAAACCAAAGTGGAATCGCCTTACACGAATTGATTCAGTGTGCAGAGACAAAGCAATTTAGACTGGGAAACTAGTTTCAAGGTGAACCGTGTGAAGCCGGAGCCTAAGTCGACTATGTTGGGCGCAAAAGAGGATCAGGTCAGGTGCCTTGGTGCAACAAAGGTGGTCGAGTTGGGTGCAGGTGAAATAGTAACCCTAATAGGCATACAAAAGAGGGTGAGACTGAACTCGGTGAAGGGGGTCGAGCCTAACTTGGTCAGATCGAGTTGGGCTTGGTTTGGGCACACCTGAACAACACTGGGTTAGGTCGGTTGGCATGGAACCGAGCTCGGTCTGATGCAACTAAGATCAATGGTCAGGTGTGGCAGGGTCACGTGGGCTGGAGTGGGTCTGTACTGAGGTGGGTCATACGTGGTCATGGAGGCAACAGGCTGGGCTGAACCTGTGCAAGCAGGGGGAAATTCGGTAAGATAGTCAGGTGCAGGCCGGATTAGCTCAAGTGGGTGCAGGTTTGATAGTGCAGCCACCAGCAAGAAAAAATGATGTTGGTGGTGGTTGCAGTCACCACAAGAAGAAAAAAAAGAGAGGTGGGGATGAGAGAAGTGAAAAAAAGATGGAAGAAAGAGTGGGAGGGGAACCCTTTATATAAGGCATGGTGAGGACCTTGGTAATGCCAAATGGCAACACCAAGGTATTCACGTGAAGGGCTGCCCCTTCACAGGTATTGAGATTAATTCATCACTTGTGAATTTTCACAAAACCATGGGAGCAAAAATGGTGTGCCCTCCATGGTGTTGGATAATAGATTTGAACCTGTGCAAGCAGGGGGAAATTCGGTAAGCTAGTCAGGTGCAGGCCGGATTAGCTCAAGTGGGTGCAGGTTTGATAGTGCAGCCACCAGCAAGAAAAAATGATGGTGGTGGTGGTTGCAGTCACCACAAGAAGAAAAAAAAGACAGGTGGGGATGAGAGAAGTGAAAAAAAGATGGAAGAAAGAGTGGGAGGGGAACCCTTTATATAAGGCATGGTGAGGGCCTTGGTAATGCCAAATGGCAACACCAAGGTATTCACGTGAAGGGCTGCCCCTTCACAGGTATTGAGATTAATTCATCACTTGTGAATTTTCACAAAACCATGGGAGAAAAAATGGTGTGCCCTCCATGGTGTTGGATAATAGATTTGGATCTTATGTAAGATTTAGATCCATATATCCAAAGTGTACCCAACCAGATTTAGTCTGGTTGGATTGGGGCTAACCAGAATAGTTAGGGATCTAGTTTTCTCAACTATATCCTATATATTTAAACTTAAATTAAAATAATATATATTTTAACTATAATATATTGATTTATTTAAATTAGAGTTATACTTATAGTTGACTGATCTTAGTCAACAAGTGGATAGATGGATATGACCCTTTGGTAATCAATATCCTGTGATATTTACAAAATAACCATTTAACCCTTAGACTTATCTGGTGAGTTTCAAGAGCATATGAGCTCTATTCACTATAATAAATCTGTAGATTAGCGATGGATTAAATCCATCGTTAATTCGTCGCTGAACAGTTTAACGATCGACTAGCGATGAATAACTTTCATCGCAATTTCCTAGTCGCTAATTAGCGACGAAATATATATGTCGCTACTTTCATCGCTAATTTATGATATAGATTAGCAAATGCCATGATCTGTGGCGAGGTCGTCGCTAATCCACATAGATTTGATTTTGCGACAGAGACACATCCGACGCTAATTCTGTTGCTATTGTAGTGATGAATTTGCGACAGATTACAATCCATCGCAAAACATCAGCTGATTCAGTTTTGCGACGGATAAATATTCGTCCCTAATCTGTCGCTAGATTGGAGGCTGATACTAATTAGCGACGAATATTATTTGTCGTTAATTTGTCACAAAAATTTTTTAAAAAAATTGTTTGAAATATAAATATCGAGAAATTTTTTTTCGTTATACAATTTACATATCTTGTGTATAAAAAACAAAGTATACATAAAAAATATATATACAAAGCAGGTGAAATAAATTTAACACAAGTTACAAGGGGAAAAAAATATCAATCCATTATAATCCACACCAAGTTCTAATTATTTACAAGTGAACATATACAAAGAGTTTCGTTTGAAACAACAAGAAGGTGCAACAAATTTAACACATGAATCTAATCATCGTCAAGATTTAGAGCATCATCATCTTCATTGTCTCGATCTGCCCCTTCATCCATGCCTCCATCAACTCCTCTACGCTGATTATCTCCAGCATCCTATAAGAGAACCGAAAGGTTATTATTTATAAACAAAATATAATGAAATAAATTATATGCAATGGGTTTTTGATGAAATCACTTGTATTTTTTTCAAAATTTGATGCAGTCCTAGCTGTGTTTTTTAAAATCTTAAAATGGGTTATCAAAAATATCCATTTCATTCAATATTTATATTTGATCAAAAATTTTGAAAATTTGTCGGGTATTATATCCTTTCCTTCTAAAAAAATTTTGTCCTCAAAATTTGCTATACAAGATTTAGATGAACAATTTAGGATACTTTTCTCATATACTGGACTCAAGCTCCCAAGTGCATTCTTCTATTATGTGATGTTGTCATTTTATTTTTACTAGTGAAACAATTTTGTTCTCAAAACCTAATCCCTTCAATCTATGATTTCTACTAGTTTTGTCATTTTATTTTTCTTCTACAGTCGTGTCTTCTCAGACTTCTATGTCTTCGTATTTAATGGTCTGCGATGGATCATACACATATTTTTCTAACATAAAGTTAACAACACTTCGGTCCCTTGAATTGTCGTCAGCATAATTCCTTGGAGTGTCATAAAAAAAACTGATGCTGACAACTAAGTGTGATAGTCTGGTCTCTTTTATGCCGGATTTGTCCTACCAAACTTCATGTCTTGGGTTTTAAAATGCACCCAAAGTCTTTTGTAAACATGTTTTCTACCAATTTGAATCCTAAAAACCAAGTTTTAGCATCTATTTGGCCCAAAATCAATTTGTTTTTTTTTTAATTGAAGGTTCACCCTTTGATTTCCATTATTTTTTGGTTGATTCGCACTAGGAAAAGGGTTCTCGTGTGATCGTTTTTGTCCTAAAATTCTTTTTGACTAATTTGATCGGTCATTTTTGGGTTTAAAATGCAAAAATCAAAAGAAAAAGAAGCAGATTTTTCTGGCAAATGCATACCTCACTCCTGAGCGATTTCTGTTTGATGATGTCGCTTGCACCATCAAATCGGATGCTCGTCCACAGGTAGATGACATTGCTCGCCCAAATCTTTCAAAAATCTAAAAAAAAACTCCAAGAAATTTTGAAAAATGGCAGAAAAGCAGGCCCTTGGGAAGTTTTAATCCGCACCAGCGTTGACGACAATTCGAGTCGGCTCGAATGTCGTCAAAGCCCTTTGAGTGTCATTAGAATTTTCATGCTATGTATCGTTAGGAGTTTGGGTCACATGACCCAGTTGATAATGGGTTTGTCATTAGCTTTCATCTGTTTGTTAGCTTTCTCTTGTTTGTTGTTAACAATTATTCATTTGTCCTTAGCTTTTTATTATATTTGTGACCTCTGAACCTTATCTGAGGCTGCCAAAAGGCGAACTTTCATACATTTGCATGAATTTTTTTTATTTTTGCATTCATTCAACCATAAATTTGCACAACACAATCATTTAGTCCATATAAAAACGTTCTTTATTCATAAAAAAACATATCATTCGTTCATGGAGACCAACTTAACGCCCCTTTTTGTGGAGTAAGAAAAGTGAAAAATAGGATGGCCGATCTCCCACCAGTTGTAATAATCCAGAATGATGTCCACACCCTTACAAGCTAAAAAAAAAAGGAACAATATGGTCCCAGGAGGAGGACACCACCTTCAAAGAGGAAATCCACTTAGTAGAATCAATGTCAACTTCTCGCAACTTGTCCTCGGTGACCTTATTCAGTCCCCTAGATTTGCGAGAATTAGCACAAACACCTGCTCGAACAATATGGGACAGCCAACCAACCATCCGAGGATATGGTTCATAAACTTGGGCTTCCCCTACGTAGAAGCAGACATTATGTCCCAAGTGATCGAACCATCCTCAATATCTTGTAGCAGACTGATAAGTCTTCATCAATTGATATTTTTGAGCTCCCAGGTAGACATTGTATCTCTGTTGAAGACGTATCACTGGAAACACTTGTGATGATCGAAGATCAAGAACATGTTCATAGAATCAGATTTCGAGCAAGTCCTTGCTCCCCAAAACGAGCTCAAGCCCAGGTAAAGGAAAGTCAAGGAGGCCATGCCCAAGGAAAGACGCTTCCTGTGACAAAACCAATGCTTCAAGAGGTACACATGGCGGAGATCCATCAGCTTGTGGGTCTTGCCCAGAATAATGAAAGCCACCAGGCAAAGAGTAAAACAGCCACTCAGGTGTGATAGGTACTGTTCAGACAAGTTGTAGCTATTGGTGACACCATGATGAGCCTCCCACAAGGACCTCTCAGCCATGCAAGGGACCTCATGACGGGTCATCCTTGGCCATTGCTTCCCGCTAGTCAAGTTTTGCAGAGTCATCCATTCATCATAGGGTTTATGGTTCAGAATGAATTGATTCTAAAAGAATGCATACTATGGAGGAGACAGGAGGATCTTGATACATTCATTCAAAGTTATTGTCCTACGAGGATTTCACCTTTCTGCAAGAGCAGTGATCAGTCGGTATTTGACACCACACAATCTAGCAGCCCGAGAAAGGAGATACTCAACTAAATACTCTTCATGGTGAGCCTTGAACTCCTTAAGCCAAAGGACAAACCAATCCGAAGAAGTTCCAGAGAGCACGATATTTTTCTTATTCTGTCATTAAAAGAAAAGGATTTAGTATGCTTCAAGAAAAAAAGAACCAAACAAAAAGAGAGAGCGCATGTTTTACAGGTCACCCTCCTCAATGCAGTGGTACTCACGAACCAGTCCTAAGATGTTTAAGCATGGAAAAACATTGTCTTTCTCGATTTTCACCATGGCTAAAGTCAGGAAAAATGAGCACAAACAATAGAAATTAGAAGAATATAAAGCTTTACGATGGACAGGAGATAGCAAGGGTCCTTGGTTTAAAAAAATCGTAGAAAACTACTAACAACACATTGATTGTCGCCAATAGTAACCTGTGTCATCAACAAAAAAAAAAAAAGCAAGGGTAACAATGTATCGTCAACTTTGGTACATGTGTCATTAATAAAAAGAAAAAAGATTCTTAAAAAGGTCTCTGAAGCCATGACATGTCGTCAACGAAAGAGGAAGTCTTGCTAACGACACACTAATCTGCCGTCAACAAAAGTGGAAGTCTTTCTAATGATGCACCGATGTGTCATCATAAAACATTGGTTTTCTTAATGACACAAGGATTGCCACCAACAGGTATTTAATGACGCATGATGTGTCATCAACAGTTGTTTCCTCAGGACGACTCTTCCCCCAAAAGGAACCTCCTCAGTGGTCATTTTATGCATTCTCATGCATTCCACGCATTTTTGTTTCTTGCATTTCATGTATTCCATGCATTCTTATGCATTTCAGGCACTCCCATCCACTTCTTATCGAATGTTCTTATCTCATGCAGTTCTATCTCATACATTTCTATAATCTTCATCTCGTTCATCTCAAGCATCCTTGCATTGTATGTTTGCATCCTTCCAAGTTGTTTCCTTGCATGAACTCAATCATCCCTTAAGATATATAGACATTAGGTCCATAGGATGTCCTACTAATTGAAGAAGTAATTGTCCTATTAATTGAAGAAGTAATTCGACAATCTTAAGTCATGATCTGCAAAAACCAACGTAAATACGTTATTTAAAACAGTTTCTTTTTACTAGATATTCAGCAGCCCGTGTGATTCACGCAGATTGTATCGTTAGCATGAATCACGTATTCCAGCATGATTGATGCTGACTCTTCATGGCTTGCATGATCAATATTTTTGGTTGCGTCAGTTAGTTAGTATAAATTCCTGAATTTTTGTTAGATTAAGTCATTGATCTTTATTTTGTGGCTTTAGTCAATTCCGTACTCTAGAGATTAATGATAGGATAAATTAGTTCATAGTTTCATACGGTTTCTTATGTTTAGTCATTAGTTGATTAATTTAGTTCAGCATTAGTTTTTTTTAGTTATGTTTAATTTAGTTTCAAGGTTAGTTGGTTAGAGTAGATTTACTGTTTTCATAAGCCTTATTTAGTTGATTATAAAGTAACGTGTTCCTTAGATTTGTTTTAGTTTGTTTACAAGTAGCTAGTTAGAATCTTTTAGTCGGTCACATTATGGTTAGTTGTTTTGCTAATTTGTCCTTTAGTAATTTAGGATTACATGTTAGAGTAGTTGATTAGTTTCTTGATTGTTAATTTGTTTTGCTATTTAGTAATTTAGTGTTTTAGGTTGTTACATGTTAGTCACTGTTAGAGTAGTTCTTGATTTTTTTCCCTTGAATTATTTGATTTTGGTATTGGTTCTTTTTGTGGTTTTGCTCATTTTTGTGTTTGTATTTTGCAAGGAAGCGCTTGAATGTGCGATGAGCCCTCAAAAGTACTCTAGAAGAACCCTTTGAGGTCCCTAAAAGCCCCTTTGAGCCTCTCAGGGAGCCCTCATGAAGTAAGAAGAACATAAATAAAACTCAAGCAAGCAAGGGACTAGAAGCTCATAGCACTGAACACTCTTTTTTTTTCTTTTTAGTTTAGGATTTATTTTATTTGATTCAATTCATTGAGTTTGTAATCAAGCTACTCTATTTATTATTTGTTTAAGCCCTTCGCAGAGGGCCGTACTCTAATTTAGTTAATTAATTCTTTTATTTTTTTTCAAGGCAATAAAAAGTAGATTAATTTTCTGTGGAATATAAAGTGTTTCTCCTATTCCCTGAGATCGACCCGGACTCCACCACTCATGCGAGCCAACTTTTATTATTTGGTGTTTGGCTTGCATAAATCATTTTCATAAAAAATATCTTTTAAAAATCTATTTCATAAAACTTACACCATCACTCTTGCCTATTTTTTCAGTTAGCTGATTTTTTGCAAAAACCTAGTTTCAAAATCAGCTTTTGGCGTCACTTAAACATGCCTTAGTGGGTCGGGGTCATGTTTGGATACTAATTAGAGGCATAATTACAAGATATCACCGAGTTATTGAACTTCCTGAAAAGATCACTAGAAATTAAAATCTCATCCCTTCCAATATATATTGCAAATATGTTGCGATTTTAATCGTGAGTTTAGTATCTTGGAAAATTTTCAAAAATGGCACCCAACTTGGTTGGCATATTAAAAATTTGCACCAAACGTTTAGAGAGTTTGAAAAAGGACCAAAGAGTTGTTTAATTTAAATGATAAACAAACTTTTTAGAATTAATGGCAGTTGCTGCGAGGTGCTAACCTATCTTGTGTTAGTATGAAGATATCACTATTTTTTCATCACAATAATTAGAATATACTCTTGCTCTTATCTGCCGTTGTCTTGCAATGCTTATGAATTAGGTGGGTTTGATTTAATATCTTCCTTGATTTTTTTATTGTTTTTATTTATTTTTAAAATGCATTTATATTTAGATTCCAAATTTTCAATGTCACAACAAATTAGGTCAAGTTATAGAAGAGTGTTTAGAGTTTGAAGAAGAGAAAGAAATAAGTGGTTTATATCTTTTTTTAATGTGCGAGAAAGAAATAAGTGATTAATAAAAAAAATCCCTATATTATCGTCAACTTTATTGACAGCAAGTTTAAATGAAAAAAGGTGGTGCACTGAGGGGCCTCTTTGAACTAGAAGAAGGTCGTAGCGTAACGTTATATGGGTGATCAAAGCTAATTAAAATGCGATTGATACTCTGTTTGGGATCTGGTGTTGGAGTGGAGGTAAGAGGGGGTGATAAGAGTTGAGATAAAAAATGTGTATTGAGAGTGGAGTTGTCAACTACATCCTATTTCAGATTTTACTCGTTCGCATAAAAAAAATCATGTAGTTGCAACGAGGATATGAAGCCATTTCCATTAATTATCACTCTCAAATCCCGGCTACCAAACAGAGGGGAGGGATGTAGGGGCTCAAGCCGGGCCCTTTAAGCCCGACCCAGTTAATGGGTCGTGCTTGTCGGGCCCTGTGCATTTTGAACATAGGCCTGGCCCGATTATCTAATCAAGCCGGGCCTGGCTTGCTTTACTCAGGCCTGGGCTGCAAAATGCAGCCGAGCCAGATTCTATTCAGGCCAGGTACCCGAAGCTCAATGGGCAGCCTGGACCGATGGCCACCCTTGGTTGTCATTCGATGGATTGGGTGTAGGAAACTATGCCCACTCCATTAGGTCATAAAGATTAAGAGCGTATCATATTGGTTGTTGCACCCTGATCTAAGAAGCAGGCTTGCATTTTGTGTTATGTCATGTTTAAGTCTTAGTAACACTTAGATGGGATCAAATAAGATAGCTGGATGGTTAGGTCGCACTATCATAACTAAGGGGTCTGAGGTTCAAATCTTACAAGGGTTATCCCTCAACTTGCCTTAAGCGAATTTGCAAACCAATCGGTGAATAGTAAAAATGATAAATAAGAGAGAGAGACACGATATACGTGGTTCAGCAATAGCGCTTGCGTCTACGAGCAAACCGAGTTTTCCTTAAGTTTTTTTCAACATATTTACATGTTATATACATAGCATTTGTAGCTTGATGAGCTTGCCTATGAGATAAGATAAACTTCTTATCTTTTCTAACTTCCTCCACATTATCATAAAAATATCTTTCTCCAAAATTATTTCTTGAGCTATTGATATTTGAGAGAAACCAAATGTGGTTATCGACATCTTTGAGAGACCGGTCGGTCTCTAGTTGATCACGATAAATGTGGACAGGTGTATCTTTATCGTGATCTTGTTCACGGTTAATGTGGGGATTGTTATGGTAATCACGCCAAACAGGTCCGGATCCGATAATATGCTTATCCAATAAAAAAAAAGGAAAATCTCACATGAGGATATTGATGGGTAGGGGTGCCCCCTCCACCCCCCTTCAACGGTTATGGCTCTCCCATAAAAATAAACATGTAACAGTTTAATTAGGAAACATAAGTAACTAAATTAGTTAGATAATAATACATCCCTTAACCAACATTTACATGTTTGTTCATAACGAAAGGGTTCCACTCTACCATAAAAGGGGGCATGTAACAGTTTAATTAGGAAACACAAGTAACTAAATTAATTAGATAATAATGCATCCCCTTAACCAACATTTACAGGATTGTTCACAATGAAAAGGTCCAACTCTACCATAAAAAAGGGGCATGTAACAGTTTGATTAGGAAACATAAGTAACTAAATTAATTAGATAATAATACATCCCTTAACCAACATTTACATGCTTGTTCATAATGAAAGGGTCCTACTCTACCATGAAAAGGGGCGTTTCTTCAAGAGTCATAACCTATTTTAGGCCCCTCTTCACATATTACAAATATCGTGGATTAGTGATGCAAGGCATTAATGCAAACTGCAAGTAATTAAGAGTCCATGTCATCAAAGAGGAGAATTAGTGGTCATGGAAGAATTACACCTTGTTAGATATCAGGATTACATATGTTATTAGTCCTTGAATTTCATAACTATGTATGACTTGTTAAGATTGAAGGGTATATCGGTTTTGTGTACTTTATAGCATCGTCTCTCTTCATAGATAGAGAGTTAATTTTGTAAGTTACACCATCAAAATGAAATGGATACAAAAAGTGATGCGTGAGGCGGAAGCAGGAAGCCAGTGTTAAAAAGTAGTATGAAGCAAAAAGTGGATACATTTTTTTTTAAAGGCAAGCTGGGGTTAAGCAGACCACCACCAGTTACACAACATACTATTGGGTTTTGAACTTGCTACCTCCCAACACATGGTGACGTGCACTAACAGCTCCTACCAAACAACCGGATTCCCCTGTTGGTAAAAAGTGAATACATTTGTTAAAACATTATAAAAGTACATAAGAAACAAAAAAGAAGCACGAGTAGCAATATAAAGGGGGAGTTGAAGCAAATAAGAAACAACCTAAAAATGAGTAAAAAGCCATATATAATCAACATGCAAACTTGTTATAAAAAAATTCACTTAACATAAAAAATGTAAAAATTGAGAAAAAAGTGAGTGAGAAACATGAAGAAAAGAAATACTAAGGGCATGTTCTGTTGGATCATTCTGATTTACTTTCTCATTTGAATGAGAAAGTGAATCTGATTTGTATAAGCGGCCAAACATAAAAAAATAAAATAAACTGTGAGAAAGTGAATCTCATTTGCCTTTGCAAATGCGAGTCACTTTCTAATTTGCTTGAGATTCAAAATAACATGAGACCCCATGTGATTCTGAATCTCAAGCAAATTAGAAAGTGATACTGAATCATATTTTTTGAAAGGAGCAGCCGAACAAACCCTAAGGAAACGAGGAGGAACCAAAGGTGAGGAGGGAAGTGACCTTCCCACTAAAGGCAACCCACCAATGCACAAAAGCAATCTTATCACTCCAACAACCCACCAATGTACAAAAGCCATGATCTTTCATGCAATTGATTCAAAAGCCAGTATCTTTCATGTAATTGATTCCAGCCCACATAGCTTCTCACAGGTGAAGTTGGTGCTGATTTGTTGGGGATTCCATCATATCCTTGCCCTCCAGTGGCAGGTCCATCTTCATCTGAACCCAAGTGACCTATTCTCCTATTTTTTCCACAGAGAAAGCTGGGGTTAAGCAGACCCCTACCAGTTATACAACCATATACCATTGGGATTCGAACTTGCAATGTCCCAACACAGGGTGGCATGCACTAACTGCTCCTGCCATACAAGCTGAGCCCCCGTTGGTCCTATTCCCCTTATTTATATAGCCATAAACAGGCTGGTCCCCATCTGGGCCATCCCATGGAATGTTAAATTAAGAGCCAAAAGAACCCCATGTCATCTTTGTAGAAACATGACTCACCAAAAAGGTGTCTCAGACTGGCTCAGTCAAACTGATAACAACATTGAAAACCAGAAAGACTCAAGTGCCAAGGGCAATTGGGCATGAATCATGAAAACAATTTTAAACACAGGTAAAGGTGGATAACATATATATTTTATTTATTTATTAGTTATTTATAGATCGGACTTTACGAATGTAATTCAGAATGTTTGGTTAGTAGAAAAGGAGTTTTGAATCATGTGATTACGACGTGCAAGTAGATTTTTTTAAGAGTTTCAAACATTAATTGCTTTCAATGGACTAAAATTTCACAACTGAAAAAACCATACTTTTAGATAGCAATAACAATCCATGGTTTGATGCATAGCAAACAAACTATATTGTTACACATTTATGTGGCCAGATTGAGTCGATAAGCTTGAACCTATGATTTTCGGCTCAATAGTTTTGTATACATATATATACACTCAATTATGAAACTGTAAAAACCAAAAAAAAATATAAAAAAATTGATTCAGGCCGGATTCGGACCCGACCCGAGGTCACCGAGACAGCGAGGCAGGAGAAGGGTTACGAAACCCCTTCCCCCCTCTCCTGCTCTCTTGTTCTCTCTGCACCCTCCCCTCATCGCCTCTCACCCTCCGAGCGAGCGCCGACCACCACCTTCTCCATCTCTCGTCTCTCTGCTCTCTCCCCCCCCCCCCCCCCCCCCCCGCCTCTCTCTCTCGTTGGCTTGCTGGAGACCCCCGCCGATTGACTTTGTTCCCTCTGACGCTGCCACTGTCGACTTCCAGATACGCTCATTCTCTCCTCTTCTTCTCTGTAAGGGGGTCGACCGACAGGGGGGCTGAGCCCCCTGTCGTCGCCTCTCATCGGCAGGGGGACTCCCCCCTGCCTCTCTCTTTGGGTCGACTGGCAGGGGGCGGAGCCCCCTGTCGTCGCCTCTCATCGGCAGGGGGACTCTCCCCTGCCTCTCTCTCTGGGTCTACCAGAAGGGTGGTGCTGAGCACACCTCCTCGCCACCTCTTTGAGACTCCTTTTAGCGAGGGAGGGGTAGAGCCCCTCCCTGTGTTGTGTTTAGTAAGGGAGGGGCCGAGCCCCCTCCCGGTGCCCTCTGGTTGTAGGGGAGGGGTCCAGCCCCTCCGTGCACCGGGAAGGGGGTTGAGCCCCCTCCCTGCCTCCTGTTACGGCAGGGGAGGGGCCGTGCCCCCTCCCAGCTCCCTGTTACGGCAGGGGAGGGGCCATGCCCCCTCCCAGCTCCCTGTTACGGCAGGGGAGTGGTCGATCTCTCCTTCCTACTCCCTACACCACCTTTAGCAAGGGAGGGGCCCAACCCTCCCTGCTTCTTTTTTGACAAGGGAGGGTGTGGAGCTCCCCTCCCTACTTTTTGTTACAGCAGGGGAGGGAGTCTAGCCCCTCCCTGCACCCCCTTTTTCGATAGGGAGTGGTCAAGCCCCCTCCCTGTGCTTCTTTTCTCTTTAGGCAGGGGCATCACCCCTGCATTCGTTGTTTTTCGGCAAGCAGGGGCAAGCCCTCTCCCTGTGCTTCTTCTCTCTTTAGGCAGGGGCATCATCCCTGCATTCGTTGTTTTTCAGCAGGCAGGGGCAAGCCCCCTCGCCTCGCTCTTCCCTGGCATCAGGCAGGGGCTTCGCCCCTTGCCTGTTCGCATTTCATGAGGCAAGGGCCAAGCTCCTGCCTCCTTGCATGTTCGACAGTCAGGGGTGAAGCCCCCTGCCACTCTTCTACTTGGTCAGGTAGGGGCGCAGCCCTGCCTGCCCTCGCTTTCTGAGGGCAGGGGTGCACCCCCCTGCCTCCACGTAAATTGCTGACAGTAAGTCAGCAGGGGCTCGCAGCCCCTGCCCCTGCTTCTTTCGGTGATAGCAGGTGCGCAAGGGCGCGATGCCCCTGCCTCTGCTTCCTTCACGTCAGGACGATGGCAGTGTGCCTGGCCTTTTATTTTTGGTGTTAGCTTGCTAAGATCTTCGCTTTTGCAGTTCGTACGACGGATCATGCTCGCACTCCGTGACCTGAACCATCAATCGTTTACACCCGCACGCGCTAGCAAGCTTGCAACTCTCCAAGGTAGGGAAAGATTGCACGGAGGACTTGGATAATTGAATTGAGTTTAATTAACTAAAAAGGATAATTGAATAAATATATATACAAATATATATTTATACGAGTACACGTTTAACTCAAGGATGCGATTTCGCAATCCTTGTTCTTTACTTTGTCACGTTTTTCTTTTTGTCGCTGCGCTTTGCGCCCAGACTCTTGCTTTTGCAAATACTTTGTTACTGCCTTGTCATTGCAGATGACACTCAGGTTTTCGCTCATTGTATGCACTTTTGAGGCATCCTCGTGGAGGATGCAAAAGGTATTTACCGCTCTTCCTCTTGCGACAAGAGTTGAGTCGGGAGCTTAGCGATATAACCTTGTCTAAGGAGAGAGATACCTCGTAAAGATTCTGGCTCTTCGAGTACGCAGTTCCTGCATAGTAGACTTAAAATTTAGGGAGCTACGCAAAAGCATCAAACTGCCCCAAATCAAAGTATTTGGAAAGATGTGATTGACTGGTTTTGTTAATCTATTTGACATATTTCGGGTAACCCCGAATTGGGGCTCGAGCGAACTTCTTAGAGGGGGTTCTGTTGAGAAACTCATATCTCATCTATCGAGACCGGTATCGAGTCATGCGAGACATGTAGATACCCCGATAGCGGATGAGATTCTATAATATCGCATGCCAAATGTTGGCACAAGCTGTTGGCTGTTTCAAAAGATAAAAAATGTCAAAAGTAAAGTTTGAGAAACATTACATATTTGTGAAACACTTCTGTTGAGGTTCCTATTGAGGAGCTACACCCCTTTTATCCTAGAGTACTTGTAGTCGTGTACTACACGCTAGTACTGCGATGATCGAATGAGACGGTCATGCAACCTCGAATAGTGCTAAATGCACAATGATGTAATCACTTAAATGGTGATTGATCGCCTTCACATGCTAGATGCTTGAGTGGTTTACAGACCACAACATAGGAGGAGTCGTTAGTTAAGCAACACCTAATACACTCATTCGCTTCTTGTTGTCTATCAAGGGAGAGGATGGGGTGGTAAAAAACTTCAATGGACAGGTTGTTAACAACCACCCCACGGGCAAAGATCTGGCCTCTCCAGTCATTAGAGTTAGGGGAAGGGACTACCAGATATTATCCTAGGTGATAGATCTCATGGACTTCTGCAGAAGTTGGATGCATCCGTTGCCACTTACCTGCCTTTGAAGAATCCTCTCTCGACTAAAGTTGTCCCTTTAGGAGCGAACTCAGCTAGCTATTCGGGTTATTGAAAATATATAGAATAATAGACTCCCGAACTAGTCTTAGTTGTTTCTATGTTTTGTCTATGCGTACCCGTAAGCCAGTAATATCGAAACATAAAGTTTGTTCACATTGATTGATGGGTCATGAGACTTGTTTATTGCGTAGTAGTTCACAACTTATGATCAAATGAATCATCATGCTGTGTTTGACAGTTGCACTGCTTACTTGCTTGAATGGCTTACCTGTTTGCACTGCTTACTTGCTTGAACTGTTTACCTATTTTGCACGGCTACCTGTTTAACTGCATATCTACTTTAAACTGCTTAGCATACTAAATTAAATGCTCTTAATTCAATTTCCTTTAGTCTCTTTTGTGCACCTACGAGTTTTTTGCGAAACTAATTCATTTTATGAGTACAGGTGATGATTAAGTACACCACGGGCGATGACACGATGACAAGATTACTTCAAGACTTTTTTCTTCCTGCTCTTAGTTCGTGTCCTGGACGTTTGTGGATTTTACCACGGATTTTTCTTTGGATATCCGAATTTTATACTATTTGAGAACTTCTTAAATAAAAGTGACTTTTCCAAGTGTTTTGCAAGTAACATGGATTGTGCATTTTGGTTTTTTTAGCTAACACGCCCAAAGTTGTCAGTTTGTCTTTCTGAATTTAACAAAAGGATAGTCTTCCGCTGATTTCATAAATAAACTTTAAAGGAAAGAGATTTTTTCTAGTCTCTTCCTTGTTTTCTGAAAGGTTCATAAGTTTAAAATTTTGGGGTGTTACAGAAACCCCTATATGAATTATGTTTTTTTAATAGGTCTTGTTTTTCAGTCCGACTGTACATGTATTCTATTCTTGATTTTGTAGGAATCAGTGCTTGGATCGTCCAATTCTGACATTAGTAGGTTTGTATAAAGCTTAAAAATCAATCATTTTTTACCAGTAGGGCTCCACTTGTTTGGTAGGAGCAGCTAGTGCACCTGTATTTGTGTTGGACGTTGCAAGTTCAAATCTCATGGTATCCTTGTATCTACCTAACCCCAAGCTCGCCTTTTAAAGTATGCCTGATCAAAGCGGACGTGCGCTGAGTGTCCATCGCGTGTCAGTGAAAAAATCTTGCTGAAATACCTTTAGCGTCGACTTTTTGCAAGGTGTTTAAAAAAATTATAGTTCAAGCTAACGTGTGGGCTTTGTCGAACAACATCGGGTTCAATATTATCAGTATCGGTGCGTATCGGCCTGCATCGGACAATATGCATCTTATCGGCAACTTTTCGATACGATTCAAGGCCTGAATTGGCCATTTCAAAAATCGGCTGAATTGGTCCCTTTATCCTTCTGTTTCATTTTTTTTCTTTCTTCGCAAACTGAAGGATAAACCCCTTGAACTTCCGTCCCTTCCAATGCAGCGTCGCTCTCCGACGCTCCCAAGTTCGGTAACCACCTCCACGGCACCGATCGATCGTCCGTAACCCCTCTCTCTCAGATTTCTTTGAGACCCTTTTTTTTCTCTATGGCAGTTTGAACTTTTGGAAAGATACTTATGTTGTCACATTGGTTCCGTTTTGTGAATATAGTGGGACGGCAAATGAACCCATATCTAGTTTTCCAAGTTTGTTTTTTTCATTTTTTTTTTATGATTTTCATTACAAATACATATTTCAAAATAGACCGATACCAAACGATACAGGTCCGATACGATACAGGAGTTTTATGAAAAACCGTTACAGGTCTGATTCCGATATTGACAACATTGGTCGGGTTTGCCAAAAAAAAGTTCCAGGAATACCAAGTTGGCATATTTTCATGACCTTATATATATATATATGATTTTTTAAGCCTTGAATATTTATAAAAATCTTAAACTGCCTATTTTTAAACATTACAAATACCTACCTACTTATCGGAATCTAATGATTAGAACACATCTAGTATGGTCAGATTTAAGCAAAACATGAAAAATCCCTTTAAGATCCTTGATAACTACTGGTTAGCAGGTGGTACATCTAGCCATCAAATGGTAAATCTAACCATGCATATGTGTTTTGCATGGTTTATTTGTTATGTTAAAATATTGTATCATGTCTAATACATCATAAGATCTTACTTCTAAGATAGTGAAAATAAAGGCCTGCAATTCATAAAAATATGGTAATCTAGATATGGTATAAAATATCATATTTCAGTAAACTTTAACACATGAAATAGTAAATAGAACATGTTAAGCATGTTCCAAATGTTAGATTTTGCATTTAGAGTCTATGTAAATCAAGTGTGGATACTACCACCATAGAAGCACACACTCTCTCTCTCTCTCTTTATATAAATCAAACCATAGGGCACACTGCGCATCACAGAAGAGGTGTGGCACCTTCTTCCTCCTGTTTCCTTTCCACGGAAACAGAATCCCCTCACGAAAACCCTTTCCACTGAAAGTGGGGGAGTCCCGTGTATTTTGAACTCCTTTTCTTCCAAGAAAAGTAGTAGCCAGTTTGCTTGGTCATGGTGGGGCCTGCAAAAATGCATGCCTATCGATGTGTTTATGCGGAACGGAAAGCCTTCACTTTTCGTGACAAACAAACAGGCTCGAAGTGAATGCCGATGAAACTCGTGTGACCTATGCACACAAGGAAAAGCATTCATGGGACCTTCACAAGGGTGGCAAAATCTGACACGACCTGCCAACCTCCTTCTAATTTGCTGGGTTCGGGTTTGGCTTAAACGGATTCATGTCATAAATGGGTCGACCTGCCTAACCCGCTTATTAAACAGGTCGGGTTCGTGTTAGGGGTATGCCAACCCGCCAACTCGGCTAACCCGTTTAATAAACGGGTTTGGCGGGCGGGTCAACCTGTTTACCCGAACCCGACCCACCAACCTGTTTACCCAACCCCGACCTGCCTGCCAACCCGTTTACTCAAACCCGACCCGCCAACCCGTCTGCCAACCTGTTTACCCGAACCCGACCCATCAACCCGCCCACTAACCCGTTTACCCGACCCAACCAGTTTATTAAACGGGTTAACCGTGTGGTCGGTTACCCTTTTAATAAATGGGTCGGGTTCGTGTTTGCCACAGCCGACCCGTTTAATAAATGGGTTGGGTTCGTGTTGAGGTATGTTGACCCGCCAACCCGACCCGATTGCCACACAAGCCACCATCTTTTTTAAGTTCTGATTCAGGTTCACAAGCCACCGTCTTAATATTTAAATCACAAAACCGAAATGAGAAAGAAACCGATGCTGTCAAGAGAAGTGGGAAAATAGACCAAGAGCGTTATTTACTTGCTCTCTGAACGACAGAGGAGGGTCAATTTGCGGTCACCTTCGAGACTCTCTCTCTCTCTTGAACGCGGCAGGACCAACCCGTCGTCGTGTTAGAAGGGGACTCCAGAGATACCTCTGCCTCAGAGAGAGAGAGAGAGAGAGAGAGAGAGAGATGAAAGTGAAGGTGGGGAAGGCGTATTCATGGAACAGCGGGCGGAAGGTGAGCCTCTCGGTCGTCTTCGTCCTTTGCTCCCTCTTCTTCGTCTCCGGTTACTTTGGATCCCTCCTCTTCTCCTCTCAGGTACCCATCATTTGACACACTCCCCACCATCTCATCTCTCTCTCTCTCTCTCAAGATGGTGGTGATGAATGGCAGGATTTGTCTGGGAGCTCGCGGCAGATGGGGGATCGAGCTTTGCTCGAGGAAGATGGGGAGGAGTTGTTCGCTTCGATGCCGCACGGCAGAACTGGTGATCCTTCCATCAACTCCGTTCCTTTCCAGGTTGTCTTCGTGTTTACGTCTTGTTGGTCGCTCTGTTTCCTCTTTGTTTCATTGTTTTTTTTTTTTTTGTTTTTTTTTTTGGGGGGGGGGGTGGATTTGGTTCTGTTCGGCCTCTGAAAGAATGGGTGATTTTGGGGAGTCAGGTACTGAGTTGGAGGCCTCGCGCGTTGTACTTTCCCGGATTTGCGGAGCCTGAGCAATGCCAGACCATTATCAAGGCCGCCAAGGCGACCATGGCGCCGTCCACGCTTGCGTTGCGGAAGGGAGAGACGGGGGAGAATACGAAGGGGATCAGAACTAGGTAATTTGTTAAGCATGCCCATCGATGAATATTCGTTAATATCCAAATCTTTTAAGTAGTTATTTCTTTGAATGCTCTGTGAAGATAGCGTGAATTGCTACTGCACCCAATTAGGAATTCTTTTCTGGCATTGTCTCTATGAAATCTTTGTGTTACTTGTTTTTGGAAGGAACTTTCTTTTTTTCTTTTTAATTTTATGGTTTGAATGTCCTTTTTGATAATTAGATATCATATTTGTACATGAAATTGTGTTAATCAAATTGCTAAGTGGACATTGTTTGCATTATTACAAGAATGCGGGAAGTCTTCACCACATTCTATATTTCTATTTAATTGATTGTTACTGTTGTGGGAGAACTTGATTGAAACAGAGGAGCATTGCCATGTTGATCAGAAATATAGTTTGTGAGACAGATGTTTGACAAGAGCCTTTCGTTTTGGTTTCTTCATCTATTTGTCATATAATGCATGACAGCATGAGTATAAGCATAGAAGATGCACTTCATATGACCCAGCGCTTCAAATATCTTACTGATCATGGCAATCTCCAGAACAAATTAGTTCTTTCTGAACATATATTTTTGCTTGGTGAGAACCCTTTGTAATACTTCAAATTCTTGAGTTGCTTCTTAGAAGGACAAAAAGGAAGAACAAATCATCTTTCTCCAGATGCATTTCCTGGAGTACTCGTACTTTCGTACTTTCTATAAGTTCCACTCCATGAAACCTAAAGCTGACTAATAGAAGCATTTAGAATTGCTAGTATGGTCCTCATATTGGAATGCATGGTGCTTCAGTCATTTACGTGTTTTTTGGCTGGCCCCTGTTTCTGAGTGCAAATTCAGTGTTTCCAGCATCATTTCCACATCAATGGTGGCTATTGTGGCTAGACCCATTTGGCATTAAGGAAATCCGTTGAATAACTTGGTTGAAGGGAACATAATTTTATCTTTATTATAACAATCCCCAACCCACCCATCCACCCCAACAAAAAGAGAAAAAAGTAGAAATAGAACTGATTTGGAGGAACAAAGCTATTGGCAAGCTCCCAACTTGTTCATATAAAAAAATGTTGTAAAATCTAAGCCTATGTTGTTGTTACTGTTGTCAGAGGAATCTTTGATATCTGAGTTATAGCATATATATTAAATTGACGTAGCTTCAATTTCAGGTATAGACTGAGTATGTTTGATTGATGTTGCAACAGTTCAGGTACATTTCTTAGTGCAGCAGAAGACAAAACAGGAACTCTGGCCCTTATAGAGCAAAAGATCGCAAAAGTGACAATGATTCCAAGGTCACATGGTGAGGTAAACTTTGGAATTCTTTTTATTATTTGAAGGTCTTCCATGGCCCTGTTTTTTCTTTGTCTTTTGAACCTTTCCATGTCTATGGTTTTATCATCCACCCATACATTGACAATTTGTTTGTGTAATTAGATTTTATCATATTGTTTATTTCCTACTCATACCACTAGCAGCTTGGACAAACCAAAGCACGTTTGCTTGTCTTATATTCTGGAATCATCTTTATTGGACTGCACAACATGGTTTCAACATCATATCCTATTGTAGGCATGTCTTTGGCTTATTTCAACACATTTGGCTAGGTTCTTTGATTTTTTCTTCTCCTAGTTTATGGTTTTATTGTTACGGACCCTTTCCTGCTCCACGTCTGACCCAGAGGATCCGCCCCAACCTTGGATCCGCCCCAGCTAGGATCCATTTTGGAGGAGCCACCCAACCCCAGTATTCAATCCAGGGAAACCCGCCCAGTCTGGAACATAGTGACAAACGTTAAAAATGGCAAAATCTCATTTTTCAAAAACTCGTGAGAATTTGAAAAAAATTCATAAACCTCACATTTTTTCGGCAATAAAAAATAAATACAAAAATACAAAAATATTTTTATAAGAAAATATTAATAAAAATTATTTAAAAGTAAAACATGGTTTTTCATGATAAATAGCCATTTAAAACATAAATATCGCTTTTAAATCGCGGTATTTATGTTTTTTCATAAATCTCGTGATATTATCACAAAATTTTCATAAATCTCTCGGTATTTGTCACTATGGCCTGGAATCCTACCCAAGCAAAGACTCTGGTGGGACGCCCTCCTAGACTCCTATCTAGGGTGGGATTGTGTTTGTATATTTACTTTCTTTCCCCTTGTGTGAGTGATTGCCTTCTGAGAGAACGATTTGTCTCTCTCACCCCCTTCATCATCGTCGGCTAGTCGAGAATGTGCTTCTTCCTTCAAGTTGATGCCCTTTGCCACCTGTCTCATTTTCTAAACCAGCAAGGAGAGACGTCTCTCTCTCGCTCTCTCCCCCTGCCAGTTTTTCCTTGGCCGTGTTCCCTACCGTGGGACATGCCCCAACTTCACACCCTCTCCCTCTCTGCCTGCCTGATTGTGCCCCCCCCTTGGGACACGTCTCTCTCTTCCAACATCGTGCACCCGACGCTTCCCTTGTGCCGCACACTGCAACGTGTCCTCCCTGTCGGACACGCTGCTCCCTGCCGATGTTGTTACTGCTGCAACATCCCAGCTATTGCCTGACCTCATGCGTACATGTGTTTTCCTGAGTCCCGCCTCGTTCCATGTGCTCGAGTTTGTAGAATCGTCCTCCGTGGGAGCTCGGGTTCTAATAGTGGTATCAAAGCATCGCTTCTGAGAAACTGTGTCGACCGACCAGACTGCCATGGTCAACGCAGCTAGGGCCCATGCCCTTTCCAACTCTGTCTAGGTACGATTTGACATTCACTTTGAATTTTTTGGGAATGTTTTAATTCAGTTGCGTCATATTTAGATTTTTGGAGTAGCGCTAGATCAGTCCCAACGTTGATTTAACCCGAATCCTAAGGATTCAGTTTCATTTCCCATGCCCGAAACATTTTTTTGGGTTTCCTTAGAGCCGGATGACAATCTCGACAGATTTGTAGTTGTGTGACTGATTTTTTCCTAGCCTGCACCAAGCCGAATACGTTTTTGCTCAGTGTAGACACTTTTGAGAGGGTCTGACCAACCCAGGTGATCAACCATTGTACCGGAACGTCTTTGCCTTGCATGTGGGAGCCCCACGCCTACCTGGCCGTGTGTGCGCGTGATGCTACAAGAATCGTACTGTAACTCTATCCAGTATCTCGATTCCCTATAGCGAGGGCCTATGCCCTTCTTGATTCTGGAAACCTGCAACATGACCCGAGCACAGGAGATGGTTGGGGAACTCTGTATTGAGTTTCAAATGCAGTCTGCTTAAGTGGACGAAAGATTTGCCCAAATAATGCAGGCCATGGCTAAAATGGATATGTGTGTGGAAATGCTCAACATGAAGTTGGATGAGCGATTCCAGCAGGTCCTCCTGCGCATGGATGAACGAGATAACGGTCGTAACACTGAATCCAGCTCGGGGGGGGGGGGGGGGGGGGGCAGACCGCGGGTTCCACCAATGGACCCTATCAGGCCTGCCAACCCCGGTTGGAGTTCCCCAAGTTTGTTGGAACTGACCTTACGAGTTAGTTGTTTCGGGCTGAGCAATATTTCAAGATTGCCAGGATGCCCGAGGAGTACTGGGTGACCTTCGCCTCAATCTACCTGGAGGAATAGGCTATTCGCTGGTATCACTGGTTGGTGTCCCAACTGGGGACGCCTACTTGAGAGGGCTTTTCTAGAGCCCTAGTGATACGATTTAGTCAATCTGCTTATGTCAATCACCATGTCTCGTTATCCAAGATATGTTAACAAGGCAGCGTTAACGACTACCAAGCATAGTTTGAGAGGTTGAATAACCTCGTTATCGGATGATCCCAAGAGTCCTTGATTGGGACATTCATTGTGGGTCTCAAATCGGACTTGCAAATCGAGGATTAGGCTGCGAGACCTATCTTCCTAATGTAGGGTTTCAAATTAGTACTCGTGGCTGAGGAGAAACTGTCCAAGATAAACTCACGTTAGACCCAAACTGGATATATGTTCCCAGGAAATTCGATTTCTTGTACGGCCGTGACCTGCCTCGCACAAGAGGTCGTCCCTCCAAGGTTTACCGAGCAGGCCACAGATCGCTCTCAACAGTTGGGACGTGCGACTCTCTTGTGAACACATGAAGGAGTGCCACAAGAAGGGCCTTTGTTATCACTGTGACGAGGTATGAACAAGGGACCACAAGTGTAAGGCCTTGAATCTGTACCTTTACGATAGTGAGACCGAGGACGATAAGCCTATCGAACCTGAGTTGGCCGACACATATGATGACACTTCAGAGGAGGTTCCAGAGATCTCATACCACACACTAGCTGGTGTGGAGCTACCACATACGATGGAGAGTGCTAGGTAGAACCAGTCAATTGTCTATCTCAGTGTTGATAGACATTGGTTCAACACACAAATTCGTGTGTGCGTAGACGACTAAAAGGGCCAAGTGTGCGACTACTCCATAACAACCTTTCGAGATAGCGGTTGGAAACAACAACAAACTTAGATGCATCACCCTATGCCTTGGAGTTCGGTTGGAGATCAAGAGGACGATCCTAACCATAGACATGTTCGTACTGCCAACTAAGGGTGCAGACGTGGTGTTAGGAATACAGTGGCTCTGATCCTTGGGTTATGTCCGATGGAACTTCAAGGACATGATTATGGAGGCCATCAGGTGTCAATCCAAGCCGCTCTGCAAACACCAGCTTCTCTGGCAAAGTTTAAACAACTCGCCAAGGTGGTTCAGGAGGGCATGTCACAGATATTCGTGATGATAGCAGTGGACAAGGTACCCATGACCCCAACAGAGACACACATCGATTTGGAGGCCTTGCTCCAGGAGTTTGGTGCGTTGTTCAATGAGCCAAAAGGCCTACCCCCCTGTTAGTCTCACGATCATGAGATCCCGATTGAGCCTAGGGCCAAGCCGGCTAATGTTCGGCCCTATAGATATTCACACGCTTAGAAATTAGAGATTAAGCGGCTAGTGAAGGAGATGCTCATTGCTGGGATCATCAGAGCTAGCAAGAGTATGCATTCTTCTCTGATTCTGTTGGTGAAGAAGAAGAACGGATCTTGGTAGTTCTATATAGATTATAGGGCCTTTAATCACATCACATTAAGGACAAGTACTCGATCCCGGTGATCGATGAGTTGCTGGACGAACTGCATGGGGCACACTAATTTTCGAAGTTGGATCTCTGATCCTGCTACCACCATATTCTCATGGCCCCAGACAATATCCATAAAACCACGTTCGGTACTCACGACGGTCACTACGAGTTCCTGGTAATGCCTTTCGGTCTCACCAATGCTCCAACAACTTTCCAAGGTTTGATGAATGACGTACTTCGACTCTACCTCTGGCAGTTCATACTGGTCTTCTTCGACGACATCCTGATCTACAACCCCTCTTGGGAAGACCATATGCGCCACCTGTGGATTTTCCTAGCGACCCTCGCTGAGCATCGATTGTATGTCAAGCAAGCCATGTGCAACTTTGGCGAAGTCTCGTGTCCACTACTTGGGGCTGTTAAAAATGTAAATGTATATACATCGTATGTGTACATATACTTATTTATATATATGCATACATGTTAGGTTAGTACCTAACTAGTAAATAGTAATTAGGTAGTGTCTAACTAGGTTAGTTTCCTTTACTTTTTCAGCTACATTGTAGCTAGAGAGGCTTTGGATAGAGAGTCGTTGGGACCTCTCCCAACGGGAAGCAGATCAGGTCATGCTGAACATGAGAGTTTTTGCTCATGCTGACATCGTGGCCATCTGATTTGCATTTTAAAAAGCTCAAAAGTCAACAAAACTACGTGGCATTCATCCAAAATGCAAACAGATGGTCACGATGTCGGCATGAGCAAAAACGCTCATCTTTGGCATGACCTGATCTGCTTCCCTCCCAACGTCTCTCTAAGGAGACCCCTTTTGTGTTTATAAGTAGGGGTGAAACACCCCTCTCAAATGTATTCTTCTAGCATGGTTTTGATCAATAAAATATTATTTTTATTCCTTGTGTTTGCTCCTTTAGTGGGTATTGGTGTGTGAACTCATTTTGTGGCTTGCGAATGTTCTTTTGGTGTATTGGTGAAACTCTTTGAGTGTCCATTTTGTTGTTTTGGTAAATACACTTTGGAGGATCTTGTTTTCTTACATGGTATCAGAGCTTTGAGACCAAGCTGATTTTTTGGTGCATTGGGAAGTGTGTCAATCAATATTTTGAAAAGATAAAGTCTCTTTTGCAAAATTTATTCAAGTACTCGTGTGTCCGTAGTGCTTTCTTGGTGGTGGAGTGCTCATATTCTTTATTGGAGGTGCTCTCTCGGTGGTAGAGTGCTTGTGATACTTTTGTTTATCTGCTCTCTTTCTTACTCCTCTCTATCTTTCTCTCTATCTTCTTTCTCTTAACCCTTTAACATTGATGACAATGATAATATCACCCTAAAACCCATCAAACTCATTGACAAACTTTATAACATGAGTTTCAATCATAAACCACTTCATATGGGAGAAAGGATTGTGGGGATTAGTAAATGAGTCGAATTTGGAAGCCAAACTATTTTTTACTAAGAAGAAGAAAAAGAGGTACCTCTTGCGGAGACAGAAAAAGACTAAGGTTATAACTGCGTATAAGAAAAAATGGAAAGAATGAAGAATGAGGCATGCCAAGATTATATCTTGGCTCATTAGTAGTGTCAATATTATGAAATGGTCGAGTCTAGCTAAGTTTGAACATGCAAATAAATCATGAGAATATCTCAAGAGAATGTATTCTCTTAAAGATATTGCCCGCATTTGCAACTTACAAGACAAAGTGCGTACCATGACTCAAGGAGGAAAAAGTATTAGAGAATACTTTAGTGAGTTGTTTGACCTTTGAAATGAGTTGGCTCTTCTTGAGCCACAATGGCATTGACCCAAAGACACAAAACTCCGTCAAAGGCAAATAACATTTTTATCCATTCATCAATGGTCTAAGGTTGGAGTTTGAGTTTGCAGTATTTTTTTAATTATTGATATTTTGAAACTATCATGGTATTTTCCCTTTCTAATCAAGTTTTCATTATCTTGCAATATTTTCAAAATATTGGTGATGTCTCTGAGGATAGTTCTTATGGGTCACATAGTCTATCCAACCTAATTACCTAACTTACATTGCTAAAATAAAGTTTCTTTGTCATTTCTTGTTTGTGTCAGATTTTATTGTCCTTTTATTTCTTGTAATATTTTACTCTTGTAGTGGCTGTGCTTGATTTAGTTTGTCTTGATTTTACATTTCTTCTTGGATTTCTATACTGTTCAGTGCGATCAGCATTAAACTTGTCTTTTTTGGACATAAATTTGGTCCCATTCTGCTTGTGACTTCATCTGATTGTGTCTTGAGATCTTTCTTATGTGTTTTCAATAGCTTTTGTGGCATTTCTTGTATTACTGTTGTCGTCGACTGGATGACATATAAATGTTGTTAATTCTTACACTTATCAGTGTTTGACAGGCTCGTAACATCTGAAGTTGCTTTTCTTGTGAGTTTGACCACATATAACTTAATATCGCAGTGTTTTGATTGCCGGTATCATTTGTTTTTCAGGCTTTCAATATTTTACGTTATGAAATAGGACAGAAGTACGATTCTCATTATGATGTTTTCAATCCTGCTGAATATGGTCCACAGAAGAGCCAAAGGGTACACATCAACATTATCAACTCAAACATTGTTGAATATGCGTTCTTCTGCATTTACTTTCCATCGCTTTTTGGGCTCCTATATGCCTTTTGATGCCTCTTCTGTATGGCAATTGTTTTCAGTTCTTTTTCTTGTATATTGTATTTTATGCTAAGCATGTTGTTGTACTGGAATAAATTCACATGTTCTATCCTTTATGATTTAGTCACTAAGTTTTTTTATTGTGTGCCATATTCCTTCATATGTTTCTCAAAGGTCTTTACTCAAACGTAAGGAACAAATTGGTCTTGGGCACTCTGAGGCATAATGCAGTAAAACAGGAATTTCAACATGATAAACTGTAAAAATGTCTACAACAAGACAATACTCCTACAAGCACTAATACTTCACAAAAGAAGTGCACAAAGGCACTCAAGCGACACTTGAACAAATACGCACAAAGGCGAAAAATAATGCAAACATGCACAAGTGCATGTAACGAGAATATATTACAAGAGAGGAGCTTGAGACTCTCAAGCAATACAAAATATAAGGGGAAGACCCCTATTTATACACCTTTAGAGGAGCCACATAGGGGGCTCCCAAAGGAGTGGTTGGGAGCCCCCAACGGTCACATTTGTGACCGTTGGGGGCTCCCCAACCACTCTTTTGGGGAGCCTCCCTAGGTGGCGCAAACCACAAAAAGAATAAAAAGAAAAAAAGAAAAGAAAAAATAAAAATAAAAATAAAAATAAAATTACAATCATATTCCAAATGGAATATGTGTAAAAAGTGAATTTATAGAAATACCCTTTTCGGGTATTATAAGCTAAAAATATATATATATATATAGAGAGAGAGAGAGAGAGGTACATATACATAGTATATATGAATATGTATCTCTCTCTCTATATATATATATAACGAAAAGTATGATTACATTTTAACACCCCCTCAAACTTATGGTGTGATGACCGCAAGTTTGCCCAAAAGAAAATTAAATCTGGGGGAGCAAAGGGCCTTGGTGAAGAAATCTGCTAGTTGATATTCAGATGTCACATGTGGAAGATCGATGACCTTCTTCAAATATTCTTCTCGAACATAATGGCAGTTCATTTCTATGTGCTTTGTGCGCTCATGAAAAGTATGATTCTTGGCAATGTATATCGCACTCTTATTGTCACAACATAGCTTTGTTGGTTCTTGAATATGAACTCCCATATCTTCTAGCAGACGCCGAATCCATACTATTTCTATGGTTTTAGATGTCATAGCTCTATACTCAGCTTCGGTAGAGGATAATGATACATTTTGCTGCTTCTTGCACCACCAAGAGACAAACGATTCACCTAAAAAGATACAGAAACCAGGTGGAGTGACGATTATTAGGGTCGCCTCTCCAATCAGAGTCAGTATATGCAATTAAATTTAATTCAGAGGATGAAGAAAGAAATACTTCCTTATTCGTTGTTCCCTTTATATATCGACTGATTCGAAGGACTGCACTCATGTGAACCGATGTAAGAGCATGTTGGAATTGACTTGCAATATGAACTGCATGAGATATATCAGGCCTAGTGATGCTAAGATACATCAATGACCCAGCCAACTGTCTGAAAGGAGTAGCATTATCCAAAATAATTTCATCATCGATCTTCATCTTGGATCCAACAACTTCGGGTGTTTCACAAATTTTGTCATCAATAATGCCTGACATGTCCATTATCTCACAAGAAAGCTTAGTTTGAGATAAAAAATATCCTCTATGAGAGAAAGCAGCTTCAATGCTCAGAAAATATGTCAGAAAACATAAGTATGACATTTCAAACTTTTCAGTTAGCACAGACTTAATTTTTTTAATTCCCTTGATATCATCATCTGTAATTAACATGTCATCAACATATAGCAGCAAGATTACAATTCCTGCATCGGATTTCTTTACAAATAAGGCAGTGTCATTATAGAATGAGAAAAAATCCATTTTCTATCATTAAGTTGTTAAATCGGTCATACCAAGCTTTGAGAGCTTGTTTTAGACCATAAAGAGCTTTTCGTAAACGAAGCTATTTACCATTAGGACAATCCATTCCAAGAGGAGCAGTCATATAAACTTTTCCATTTAAATCTCCATTTAAGAAAACATTTTTAACATCCATTTGATAAATGTTCTATTTTTTAATTGAGGCGATGGTAATAAGGCATCTAACTGTAACCATTTGAGCAACGGGGGCAAACGTTTCATCATAGTCTACCCCATATTTTTGTCTATATCCCTTAGCAACTAGACGCAACTTATATATTTCAAGAGTTCCATCACTTTTGGCCTTGACTTTAAAAACCCACCTACATCCTATACTTTTCTTTCCTTTAGGAAGATCCTGAAACTCCCATGTTCTAGCTTTCTTAAGAGTTCTTAGTTCATTTTTCATGGCTTCTACCCATTCATTCATCTTTTTGGCTTCTTCAAATTTTTTAGGCTCAACGTATGAGTGTATGGCACTAAAGCACACTCTATGTTTGGGAGAAAAAAAGTCATAAGATATGAATCTAGAAGGAGATCTCCTATTTCTCTCAGTTCTTTGAGAACTTTCACCCAAAGTGATTGTTTCACTAGGCTCACTATATTTTTCTATAGCACTTTTAAAACTGCTTTGGTCTCTATGTCTGTATACAACAGGTTCCCTAGAAGATCTATTATCAGCCTCACGATAGATAAAAGGTTGAGGAGGATTGACATTCTCTTCTACTTCATTTTCACTTGGTGTGGATTCCTCATCACTGATGTCATCATCCCTTGACAAAAGATCAAATAAAAAAGAATAATCTATATTTTCCTCATGAGATTCAGATTTTTCAAACCCACTAACATTTTCTAGAAAGCTTGCATTTCTAGACACATAACTTATCATTCTTGATATCGTAGCATCAAAATCCTTTTTGAGTCTCAGAATATCTAAGGAAGGCACATGGAATGGCTTTAGGAGAAAGTTTAGCATTTTTATCTGTCAAAATAAAATATTTGCACCCAAAAACCCTTAACCTACTGTAATCGGGATCTTTTTTATATAAAATTTCAAATGGTGAAATTTTACTCAAGTTTTTGGATGGAAGACGGTTGATAAGATAGACAGATGTAAGGGCAGCTTTGGCCCAAAATCTTTTTGAGATGTTTTGGAAAATGAGCAAGGTTCTGATTGTCTTAATAATGTACCTATGTTTCCTTTCGGCCAAACCATTTTGTTGGGGTGTTTTGGGACATGATTTTTGATGAATTATCCCATATTTCTCAAGATAACTTTTAAAATCATTTGAAAGATATTCTCCCCCAGAATCAGTTCTAAATTTTTGTCAAATTGATTCTTAATCATCATATGATAAGATTTAAATGTTGCAAAAACCTCGTATTTATATTTGAGGAAATATATCCAAGT
Source organism: Nuphar pumila (assembly GCF_984573655.1). Classification (NCBI taxonomy): domain Eukaryota; kingdom Viridiplantae; phylum Streptophyta; class Magnoliopsida; order Nymphaeales; family Nymphaeaceae; genus Nuphar; species Nuphar pumila. The sequence goes on along the minus strand of NC_143249.1, from coordinate 2,606,194 downwards.
AAATCTAGAGAAATCATCCACAAATATCACATAATAGGAGAACCCTCCTTTTGAAATAATGGGTGTCGTTCCTCAAACATCTGAATGAACAAGTTCAAAAGGTTTTGAAGTAAACATGGATCTTTGATAATATGGCAAACTTCTCATTTTTCCAAGTGTGCAATCATTACAAACAAAATTTTCTTTACATAAGTGTTTGGCAAACTGAAGATACAAAATTTTTGTGACATTGGGGTGGCCAAGTCTTTTGTGCCATACATTAATGTATTTGTGATGCAGTACATTACAAAAAGAAATCTTTTGGAATTTGAAAAAAGTCCACATAGTAAATATCTCATTTTCTAGAGCCTTCCTCAATCAATTTCCCGGACCGACAATCTTGTATCCAACATTTATCAGATGAGAATTTTATATCACATTCATGGTCCGAGAGTTGAGAGACAGAAAGCAAGTTTAAATTTAGTTTTGGAATAAATCTAATTTTAGGAATAAAAAATTTATTTTTCTTCAAAATTTCTAGTTCCTTTAATTTCAAGAGAAGTGTCATCGGCAGTTGAAACAAAAGATGGTAATCAATTCTTTAAAAAATCGGATAAAGAGCATATGTTGGAGGGCATATGAAAAAAAACACCTGAATCTAAAAGCCAAGAGGTCTTACCAGGAGAAGAGCAGGTAGATGTAGCGGCTCCAGAAACAGCTCCCTTAAGAAGTCGTTGAAGCGCTTCCACGATCTGATATAGAGAAAGAGCTTCATTCGAGGGAGTCACATTTTCTTTCTTTTGAGATGTGGTGGCCATGACAAACAACTTCTTCCATTTTGGGCAAACAGGTTTGATGTGCCCGGGTTCCTTACAAAAATGACACACAATTTTGCTGTAGTCCTTTCTTCCTCCTTGACCACTTGATCTTTGATTTTGATTTTTGAAGTGAGGAGGCTTATAAGTTCGAACATTGTTCCCCGATCTTGAAATGGCATTAACGGCATCACTTTCTTCATTAGTTGAAGTTGCAAGAACACTCAGATTGTTTTTGCAAGTATTCATACGCGTTTTCTCCCCACTAAGCTTTGTAATGACATCTTCAAGCGAGGGGAAAACAAAAGAGAAGAGAAGAGAAGAGCAGACCGAAATTGCTCGAACTCGGGTCTAAGCCTATTAAAAAAAATTAAAAATGGTTCACTTCCAATTGTTTGTACCTAAGCTCAATGGCTTATCCACTCCATTTAGGCTCAAGCATGGCGAGTTCATCCCATATGGATGATAATTACGCAAAATATTCTCTTATAGACATTTCATTTTGTTGAAGGGTCAAAGCCCTTTTTTAGAAATAGTACTTGTGAGACAACTCTCTTGACGTGTATATTTTCTCAAGATAATGCCAAGCTTCTGATGCTTTCTTGAATTTAATAATATTGGCATTGATCTTAGTTTCGACCGATGAAAAAATCTAAGAAAGAATCTTGAAATTTTTCATTTTTCATTTCTCATTCCTCATGTTTCTTGGAATATTCTTCAAGAACTCTACTTCTTTCTTCTCCTTCGAGGATTTTAATTTCACCTTTCTCTACCAAAGTAATCTTTGGTTCGGGTTCCGGTTCCAGTATAGAACCAAGAATGTATCCCCAAAGACCTTTACCTTTTATGTGAGCTTTCTTGTTCCCGGCCCAAACATGATAGTTTGAGTCATTCAACTTGAAGCCAAGAGAGAAGTGAGAGTCTTTTTCGCCCATTGGAGAGAAGAGAATAGATAAAAAATCACGTACCGCAATGAGATTTTAGGTCTTGATGTAGGAAACTTCTAAAATATTGAAGGAAGAGAAGCCCTTACTCCAAACTCCAAGATGCCAAAGGCACGTTTTTCGAGGCACCCAAAAAATGAAGAATCACACGATCTTCAATCTTTGACCAAGCTCTGATACCATGTAAAAATGTCTACAACGAGACAATACACATACAAACACTAATACTTCACAAAAGAAGTGCACAAAGACACTCAAGCAACACTTGAACAAATACGCACAAAGGCGAAAAATAATGCAAACATGCACAAGTGCATGTAACGAGAATATATTAAAAGAGAGGAGCTTGAGACTCTCAAGCAATACAAAATATAAGGGGAAGACCCCTATTTATACACCTTTAGAGGAGCCACATAGGGGGCTCCCCAACGACTCTTTTGGGGAGCCTCCCTAGGTGGCACAAACCACAAAAAGAATAAAAAGAAAAGAAAAAAAGAAAAATAAAAATAAAAGGAAATTACAATCATATTCCAAATGGAATATGCGTAAAAAGTGAATTTACAGAAATACCCTTTTCGGGTATTATAAGCTAAAAAGCTATATATATATATATACAACGAAAAGTATGATTACATTTTAACATAAACATCCTATTCTTGGCAAAACATGGTTCATGGAAGCAGTGTGTCTCAGCATACACTGGAGAAACTGTTACTATAGTTCTGGGGCTTAGCATTTATTTCTAAATGTGAACCCTTAAATGTGCATAGAAGATGCATCTTTTCTCACTGTAGTGGCATGTGTTCACCATTGCAACATCTGACAATGGGAGTGCTCTACTTGCAATATTGAGGTAATAAACTAATGCAACCTGTTGACTCCCCCACTTAAAATTTTACCATTTCTTCATAGACATTGTATCCGAATTCTACCTTAGGTTCCTGTAAATTCTAAAATAGTCTTTGTGATTTGGATGTTTATGGATATGCACATTCTACTTTGCTAGGCCATGTAGCAAATTCAATGTCCACTATGATAGAAGAGAAATTATGTGCATGTGTGTGTGTGTGTGTGTGTGTGTGTGTGGTTTGTGGTTATCTTGAACAATGTCATCAGCTGGACTAAGATCTTTATTCAGTTGCGTAACTGGAAGCCATCATGATATCATTTCCTGCTGTCATAATTTTTAGGAAACTTTATGCGATCCATTTTATAGTTTCCCAACAATATCTAACATACCACATGAAGGATTTCAATATTGTGCCACTCATCAATCTGTTTAGAAGCTATCTGATTTTCTTTTGCATGACTGTGTAATTTGATAGATGCCATGAGAATATGTTGGTGAATGATTAGTTACTCCTTGGAAGTGTCCATTTTTTTATGCATATAATTTGATTAACTGGTCTGATTGTTTGAACTCTTCTATTGGCAAGAGGGGCAATTGATGCAAAGAGTATTGTTCTATTTATTTATGCTGTACGAATTTCTGGATATCATTGCTTTACAAATTACAATTAAAGCCATAGCTAACATGTTGGTCCATTGCTGACAAAGAGTGGAACATTGTTAAATTTGACCAGATGGCTTCTTTTCTGTTGTATCTAACTGACGTTGAGGAAGGTGGAGAAACAATGTTTCCTTTTGAGGTAGTTTTGAATAATTGCTCTCTTTTTTTTATTTAGATTTTATTTTATTGTTCAATTGATTTGTACTGTAAATTCATTCCAGTAATTGCATTGTCTGGTTGTTGTACAGGATGGCAAGAATACTGACATTGGTTATGACTACAAAAGGTGTATCGGTTTGAAAGTAAAGCCCCGACAAGGGGATGGACTTCTTTTCTATTCACTTTTCCCAAATGGCACAATTGATGTGGTAATGTTGCTTTCGTTATTATACTCCATGAGATATTGTTTATGTCCTATGATTGAACTTTAGTTATGGTCAACATCATTTGGAGACACCAGAGACTGAGGTGCATCACCAAACCAGTCATTGGTTGTTAATTAAGTATATCATTGATTTTTATGCAGTATTAGTAGTTGCAATCTCACAGAAGACTGCGTCTCTTTAATTTATGGGTCTCAATTTATATTTGTGGTGTTCTCAGTTAACATAGAATCATGACTGTTGAACTAGACATCTTCACAAGATCCAAGATTTTTTATTTTTGCATTATATCTGATGTTTATATGGTCTAAATGGCATCCGGGATTTCTTATATCTATGATTGTCATTATCGAGTTAGTAGTGCTTCTATTATCTCTTGCACTTTGCGGATGATACATGTTTCCATCAATATGTTGAGGTTTGTGTATAGGCAAACTGGCAGAGTTAGCCGTAACTTGTATCATCTATAGATGCCTTGCAGCACAACCTGCATTCGTGAACATTCTGAACTTCTAACTGTATCATCCTGCGTTTTTGTTATTTGTAAAGTTTCTTATCTGAGATTGTTTTTGTTTTGCTTGCAGCATCATATGTAGAGTTTCTTATATGTGACTAATGATTGAAATGCCTGCATTGTCACATGTAGGTTTCCTTATTTCTCAATTTGCGTGTTATTTTTGCAGACATCTCTACATGGCAGTTGCCCTGTGATTAAAGGAGAAAAATGGGTGGCAACAAAGTGGATCAGAGATGAAATAGACAAAGCAGGTTGAATTTCTATCAGCAATTTTTTGTTTGGTCATGTTTGTAGGCTCTTGCCATTTTAAGGTAGAGAGAAATGATGGTTAGTCTGTAGCCTCTTCATAATTCAGTTTTGTTTGTTATTTGTCATGCATTGTTGTCATCTGTAAATAATAAAAGAATGAGATGATGTGCCGTACACCATCTTTGAAGTACATTTTTCAGAAATGATGACAAGATGAGTTCATACCAATTATGTGATGTTGCCTCTTGGTTGTCAATAAAGTTCTTGATAAACTAGATAACTTAAACAGACTCATAATTGGTCATGTCTCAGGGTGACTTTTGGACTGTTCGTTTTTTGTCTTAAGGTCTTAAATAAACCCGACAAAGCTTTACAAATGCAAGAATATGAACATTTAAAGAGCATTTATACAACTCTATCTACTAACTCAACTTTCTTTATAAAATCCCTACCTTATACCATTTTGCAAATGGGTCCCTACCTTTTTATTAACCCTTGCCCCCTGCCTTTTTATTAACCCTTGCAAATTAGTCCTTTAAAGGGCAGACAAATTGATGACTTTTCCCTTACAAGAGAACCAATTTGCAAAATGCTAATAAGATAGGGACTAATTTGCAAAAAGTTAATACACTAATAACTAATTGATGAAGGGCATCTCGGTGACCAGTTAACCATGGTCAAACTAACAGCTGTTGACAGAAGGGTCAGTTTGTAATAATGGTGGGAAAGGTGAGGACTGATTTGCAAAATGACATAAGGCAGGGGCTATTTTGCAAATAGGCTATAAGGTGGGAACTAATGAGTTTTTTTCGCAAATTGGTCCTCAAGGGTCTTTTGCAAATTAGTCCCCACCTTATAGCCCATTTGCAAGATAGTCTCTGCCTTGTACCATTTTTCACATGGGTTCCTACCTTTTCATTTATCCTTGCAAATCAGTCCTTGAGGTTGTTAGCTTTCCGACGGTAACTGTTAAAGAGCAGACAAATTGATGGTTTTGCCCTTACAAGATGATCAATTTGCAAAATGCAAACAAGTTAAGGATTAATTTGCAAAAAGTTAATACATTAACTCTTTGAAGAAAGGCAACTTGGTGACCAGTTAACCATGGTCAAACTATTAGCTGTTGATATAAGGACCAGTTTGTAATAACAATGAGATAGGCGAGGAATGATTTACAAAATGATATCAGGCGGGGACTATTTTGCAAACGAGTAAAAGTCCGAGACTAATTTCCAAAAAACCCACTTTCCTGTCAAAGGGACATCCATAAGAGAGTGCTTCCAAGTGGGGGAATGTGTGACTTGTCATAAGAAAACAGGGTTTTGGTATTGTGTGACTTGTTTTTTCGACAAGAATTGACTTAATCATCAGGAGCATGCCTATTTGTAGGGACGGTTTGATGTTCCTTATAAACAGGTTGGACAAAAGTGGCCTTAGAACATTCCTCTGTACTTCTTGGTCTGCATCTCCCTTCAGTTAGACTTCTCAGACTTCCCCTGAAATTGTCATTGTAGGTTGTAATCACCACTTTGTTTGCCATTGAGACTGGTTTCCCGAAGGCTTAACTTCAGTAGCTCCATCATTGATTGCATGGGATGGCCCCTCACTTGAATGGCACCTGCTCATTATATAAGTTTCCAAGCTGTCTCGAACAAACACAATAAGCTTGCCTCAAGTAAGGCCCAATCTTCCTCGATGCAATATGCACCTCCACCTCCTGTGGTGCCAACTAGGACCCTGTTCTGATTCACACCTTCAAATGGCGGGCCTGATCAAGAGGCCATTGGAGCTTGAGAAAATTATCCACGAAAGCCTGCCATACCTCTCTTTTCGTTGCTTCCATCTGTTGGGCGATACCCTGTGAAAACAAATAGACAGGGAGCGTACCTGGATTCGCCATTGATCGTGTAGGTGATTCGGCGTTCTCCTCAGCCGGTCGACGCCCACAATGAGCCCAGGCCTTATGTCGACGGTGAGCAGGACCCTGTTCTGCTTAAGCTTGAATGCAGAAGTGAATTTGGGTAGGATATGACTATGAACTCTCACCAACTTCGTAGCCCCTAACCCCATATATATAATGGAGAATCGGGCAGTTACGTGAATGTGGTCTCTCCACATTCACGTAACTCCCACCCACTACCTCCATTATTCAGTCACTTACGTGACCCACTAACATGGTGTCAAACCGGGTCAGACTGCGGGTTGGACCCGTAACCCATAATGTCCAACATTCTCCCACTTGACCCATTGACACCAAAAGTGTACTAAATCGAGGTGTATACCGTTATCTCGATTTAATTCTTCATGTGGGTTCACATGCCACCCTTTATCACAAGGATGAATCGTATGAGTCAAGGATATGAACACCTTTTTATGAAATGTCATATTTCCTTGTACTACACTACAATTCACCTTCAGTGCTTAGGCATGTAAAGAAATTACCTTTATGAATAGGTTGGTCTCTCACCTATTCTATTGGTTCTTTAATATTGTTATTCTGCTATTCTCTCTAACCCATATGAGAGATTCTTTATGCAAAATCAACAATAACTCAAAACTTTAGAGAATCAAAACATAAACACAAATGTGATTACATAATGTATTGTCATACATCAGAAGGAATAAAAAAGACCCATCCCCTTCACATGTTGGGAATACAATCCCGGTGCTAGCCCTTTAGTAAGGGGATCCGCAGTCATTTCTTTCGTCCCAATTGTATCAATACATACCAGATGATTCTCAGTCCTTTCTTTAACAACAAAATATTTTAACTCCATGCGTCGACACGATGTTGAGCTCTTGTTGTTATTTGAAAAGGACACGGCTGCTTCATTATTACAAAAGATCTTTAGTGGTCTCTCAATAGAGTCCACTATACCAAGACCCATAATGAAGTTCCTTATCCAAATGGCCTGTGACGAAGTCTCGTATAGAGCAATAAATTCCGCCTCCATGGTATGAGCAGCAGTGGTAGACTGCTTTCCGCTTCTCCATGAGACAGCACCACCCGCTAGAAGGAAAATGTATCCAGTAGTGGATTTTCTACTGTCAATACATCCTCCTAAGTTTGCATCAGAGTATCCAACGACCTCTAGGTAGTCAGCTTTCCTGTAGGTCAACATATAGTCTTTCGTTCCTTGTAAATAGCGCATGACCTTCTTCGCTGCCTTCCAGTGCGCAATGCCTGGATTTGACTGATATCTACCAAGCATTCCCACAACAAATGCTATATCAGGTCGAGTGCAGGTCTGCGCGTACTGTAAACTCCCAACTGCTGAAGCATATGGGACATCATCCATCTGAGCCTTCGCAATATCATCCTGAGGACAGTCCTTCAAGCTCAATTTATCCCCTTTCACTATAGGTGCCGAACTAGGAGAACAATTCTCCATCCCATATCTTTTAAGAACCTTAAGGATATAGGATTTCTGAGATAGGCCAAGGACACCCTTACTTCTGTTACGACGGATCTCGATTCCAAGGACATAAGTGGCCTCACCCATGTCTTTCATATCGAAATGAGAGGAAAGAAAGTCTTTTGTTTCATGTAAAATACTCAAATCATCAGTTGCAAGAAGAATATCGTCAACATATAAAACCAAAATTATGAACTTACTCCCACTAGTCTTAATGTAAATACACTGATCAACAATGTTTTCAGTGAATCCAAAGTTCATTATTACCTGATTGAACTTCTTATACCATTGGCGGGAGGCCTGTTTAAGTTCATAAATTGACTTATTCAATTTGCAAACTAAGTTATTTGAGTCATCTATACTGAAACCAGGAGGTTGTTGCATGTATACCTCCTCATCCAGATCCCCATTCAGGAAGGCAGTTTTCACATCCATCTGATGTAGCTCTAAATCAAAATGAGCTATGAGGGCCATGATTATCCTTAATGAATCTTTAGTTGAGACAGGAGAAAAAGTCTCATTATAATCAATGCCCTCTATCTGTGTGAAACCTTTTGCAACAAGCCTAGCCTTGTACCTCTCCACATGACCTTTAGAGTCTGTTTTGGTTTTGTAAACCCATTTACAACCAACAGGTCTAACTCCATCAGGTCGAGGTACAAGATCCAACACTTGGTTCTTTGCCATAGAGTCAAGCTCTTCTTTCATGGCATTGATTCAATGTGTTGATCTTTCACTTTCAATGGCTTCTGCAAATGTGAAGGGATCTTCATCAATGTCTATGAAATCATTTCACTCTTGTAAATACACCACATAGTCCGGATGGATAGCAGATTTTTCAAATTTAAACACAAAATCAAACTTATCAAGTTTTGATATTGAAATTAGGCTCCGACTATAAGATGAAACATAAAATGTATCGACCAAATCCAACATGAATCTCGACTCCAACACAATTCTGCAGGTCCCAATGCTCTTGACATGTGAACGCATCTTATTTCCTGAGAAGATGCTTCTTTCATGCTCCGTTGGTTCCCTTTTGTTCAGAAATGCCTGCAAAGAGTTGGCAATGTGCACCGTGGCACCAGAATCAATCCACCAACTATGCAATGGAACATGAATTAGATTGCACTCATGAGAAACAAATGACTTATTACCTTTATTTTTGAGCCATTTCTTGAACTTCAAACAGTCCACCTTCTTATGCCCTTTCTTTTTGCAGAAGAAACACTTTATAGAAGGGCCACCAAACTGGGATTTGGCTTTCGCCTGAGAGTTTGAACTCTCCCCAGTGGCTCTTTTCTGATTCTTCTTTTTGAAGGAGCTTTTCTTTGGCCTCGACCTCTGTTTATCCTTATGAGAGGCCATATGTGCACTTGGCACCCTCTCACCCTTCAACCTCTCCTCTTCCTCAACACACTTACTCAAGAGGTCATTAAAAGACCACTCATCATTATGTGTGTTGTAGGAGATTTTAAAGGGTCCATACTCAGTAGGTAACGAGGTTAAGATCAGATGGACTAAAAACGAGTCAGAGATGGCGAACTTCATGTCATTCAGTTGAGTTGCAATATTCTTCATTTCCAAAATATGCTGTCGGATGTGACTGTCACCAGCATATTTCATAGACACTAATTTGGACATGAGAGTACTGGTCCTTGCCTTATTATAAGTGACGAACTGAGCCTCAATGGCTCCCAGAAATTCCTTCACAGTCCTACAATAAGGAATTGCGTCTCGAATGTTCTTAGCCACCCGAGATTGCAAAAGCAACAGGCTAAGTCTGTTCGAGCGCTCCCACTTCTCAGAGGCAGCCTTCTGATCGGCTGTACTCTGCTCTGTAAGAGTGGGAGGTTCGTCAATTCTAAGGGCCAGATCTAAATCCATATAGCCCAAAGTGAATAACACAATTTCTTTCCAATCAGAAAAATTCGATCCGTCTAAGATAGGGATACTACTAGAACCGTCGATATGGAAGGAACCTGATAAATCAAAGGAACGAAAAAAATGGAAAGATGTTACTATTATTGCTCAAACGAGACTCGTGTTGAAAAGGTAAAAGTGAGACTTTTTATTTTCACCTTTTTTGAGACAAGCATAGTTGAGCCATTATCGTTTCACTTTGGTGAAAACGACAATACTCATAATTGCTCTGTTTCTTCAATTCCCAAGGAATTGACTACAGTTGGTGAAACTAGTAGATCATGAATCCAGAGGCAATTCAGCACTGTACCTTTGGGTACGAACATGCTTCATGGGCTAGAATGCATATCTACTATCACACCCTGTGTAAATTTGGAACACAACGACCTACCTTTGGGTAGAATCGATGTTTCATAAATTCACACACAATCATAATTACGAATCTTAATACGGTCCAACGAATCTTTAATTAACACGACTCAGATCACTTTGGTGATTACATGAATCGGTTAATCAAAATCTTTTACCGAAAAAACTATTCGTATTATGGAGCACACCCATGCACACATTTTAATGCATGTATATTCATGACATAATATCAGTTCATACTACAACACAAATACATAAACTAATTGTCATAAATTTAGTTATAATTCATGCTTGAAATCAGTATGCATAACTTAACCAACGCTAAATACATGAATTAACATGCATAAGTCATGCATTATTCAAAATAAATACTTTATAAAGCATGAAAAATAACAAAAGCATGCTCATATGGGTAAAACCCAGGGTCCACATGTAGGAACCGGTCTAAAAACACTCTTATAACCGGTCTGAAACCGCCCCGAACCGGTCATCTAAGGGTCCGAACTGGTTCTGAACCTTATAAACCGATACATAATATGAACAAAAGTTCATAAAACCCTATAACCGTATACCAAAATCCCTGTATTTCTTTATATCTATGAAAACAGGGTCTCAGCAACCCGAAACCGGTGAAAACTGGAAAGAACCGGTAAAAAATGGCTCCGAACCGGTTCCGGAAGGGGTCGGATCAGGTTCATGATCCAATTCAGTCTCAATAGTGTTTGGATTCTGTTTTTATGGATCCAACTCAGTTTTAAATGGGATCCGGGTCTGACCCGACCCATACTTAATACGGATCAGACCCGGCCCGAACAGAACCTGGGTTAGACCCGGTCTTAAACAGGCCCGGGTCGGACCCGGTCCAAAAACAGACCCAGGTCGGGCCCGGTCCAGAACGGATACCGGGTATGACCCGGTCCTTCATGGACCCGGGTATGACCCGGTCCTACATGGACCCGGGTATGACCCGGTCCTACATGGACCCGGGTATAACCCGATTCTACATGGACCCGGGTATGACCCGGATTAAACTGGGTCCGGATCCGACCCGGTCCTTAATAGTCCCGGATCGGACCCGATTCAAAATGGATCTGGATCAGACCCAGACCCGGTACCTGTATGGGTCTGGGTCAGATCCAAAAGGTAAAAGTGCAGACCCGATCCACCCAAAAGGGTTTGGATCGGATCTGTCCATGGGTCGACTCGCCGGACCCGATCCGATCCAATTTTTAAAACCTAAACAGAAACCCGATGGTTTCTGTTTCTGTTTTAGGGAAACCGAAAAGGGGGTTTTCGGTTTCCCCCTATTTCGGTTTCACGGCGACCCACGTCGCCGTTACGGCGACCCACGTCGCCGTTACGGCGACCCACATCGCCGTTACGGCGACCGGTGCCGGTTGCTGGCGACCTGCGTCACCCCACGGTGACGCCGGTCCGGCGACAGCCCCCTTTCCTCGTCAGACGACGTCGCCCCACGGCGACGATGGAGGTGGAGCCGATAGCTGAGGGGCATGGCAGTGCCTGCCAGTCCGGCGGCAGCCCCGGCGACATCAGCAAGAATGCCGCCGGTCAGTGGCTGCCCCTCCACTGCGAAAACCCACCCCCTCCACGGCGACAGGTAAGGGTTTTATTTTATTTTATTTTTATTGTTATCGCTGGTTTTGCAGGTTCCTCCGACGATAGGGTGGGTGATCCGTGGCACCGACGAGACCGCCGCTGTCACCTGCAGCTTTCCGGCAAAAAGTCCAGACGCCGGCCAACCCGACGGCTCCGGTGATGATCCCGGCGACAGCAAAACCTCCCTGCAGCCCAACAGCCACAGGTATAAAACGCAAAAAAAAAAAAATTAAAGAGTTTTGCCTGAAACCGGGAATGTAATGTCGCCCTTTTTCCGGTGACATTTGCCGGTGATGACTGTCGCCTCATAGCGACAGTCTTCGGCTAATCGGTGGTTGTCGCCCCACGGCAACTCCACTGATGCCAAAACGCCGTAACAGCCTACACGGCCACGCGCAGCGGAAATGCGTGGCTGTGGGCCCATAACCCAATGTTGGGCGATACCCTGTGAAAACAAATAGACAGGGAGCGTACCTGGATTCGCCATTGATCGTGTAGGTGATTCGGTGTTCTCCTCAGCCGGTCGACGCCCACAATGAGCCCAGGCCTTATGTCGACGGTGAGCAAGACCTTGTTCTGCTTAAGCTTGAATGCAGAAGTAAATTTGGGCAGGATATGACTATGAACTCTCATCAACTTCGTAGCCCCTAACCCCATATATATAATGGAGACCACATTCACGTAACTCCCACCCACTACCTCCATTATTCAGTCACTTACGTGACCCACTAACATGGTGTCAAACCGGGTCAGACTGCGGGTTGGACCCGTAACCCATAATGTCCAACACCATCTCCCACAGACAACACCTGCTTCGTAGAGCCCATAACTTCCATATCGTCGTGTGAAAAAACTGCTTCCAGCGGGTAATGAGTCACTCTCTCCTACATTCACAGGTAAACCACCTCAACATTCCTGCATGGGGATCTTCTCTTCCCCTAATTTTGTCACACACATTATCCCTCACTCATCCTACACCCAAATAAGATGGGATGGACATTTTCAGCTTCCTGTTGGCATAAATAACATCTATTGGCTAGAGCAACGTCAAACCTTTGAATTCTTTCCTGCGTTGAGTAGACGAGATCTTCACAGGCCAGTTTAACATATACCATGAAGCCCGGGGGAGTAAGAGCTTACACCAGACCTGTACTTCCCGTTACTCTCTGATTGCTTCCCACATGCTGGATCTTGACGCGATCTTGACACCACCCCTCTCCGATTGTTACTCCACAATATAAGGTCCGGTTTAGAGGTGAAAATGACATCTTGAGTTCGTATATTCTCTGGCAAGGGGATAAGATCTGATCCTTCACCTTGCAGGTATTCAAATGCCTCTTTAACTGAGCACCCGATAAACCTCTCAATGGAACTGTACTCCTCTAATTTCCTGCAATAAAATGCATCTCCCCCAAGGTTCTGACCAAAATTTTGTTGTCTCGCCATTTCCCACCTCCCACCAAAGCTCACCCTTAACTGCTTGCCAGCCCCATCTAATTCCCCTCCATGACCAAGAGTTGTGCCTCCTAGTGTGCATATTCCACAGGCTCTTGTGGTTCAGGTACTTGGCCTTTGTGAAGGAAGCCCATGCTGAACTGGAGTGAGGGAGGGTTCATGTCTGAGAGGCCATGTTGGCTTGATTGGTCTCCCCCAATCTCCTAATACCCACGACCACTTCCACCACCAGTTTCCATAGTTGAGGCCAAGCAATCAAATGGGGGTTGTGATTCGTACCTGTAGAGTTCCATAAGAAGTTGGCAAACAGGCTTTTGATATTGCCTTGGCAACTTGAATGACAACATCCAAAATAGGGGCATTCCCAAGTGGACGTGCTTCACTAAACATAACCTCCCTACATAAGACAAAAACTGGTTCTTTCAACTCTTTATATGGTTAGATATTCTGGAAATAATGTCTTGACAAAGATCAGTGGTAAGATTCCCAACAAACAAAGGTGCCCCCAGGCAGGGGCGTAGCTAGGATTCATGCGAGGGGGGGGGGGGCAAACAGAGGTGTAGAAAAAAAAATTGTGTGATAGTCGGGGGTTCGGGGGCAGCGCCCCCAAAAAAAATTTTTTTGAGATAAAATAAAAAATGGCTACAATTATTAATAAAAATCTATTTCATATAGACAAATCAAACTATTTGCTGCAGTCAGGGCTGGGCTAAAAAATGGATAAAAATCTATTTCATATGGAATCAGGGCTGGGCTAGGACTGGGCTTTTAAAAAAAATAAAAAAAATTAACTGTTTCGGAGCCCAGTCCTGCCCCCCTTAGCTACGCCTCTGCCCCCGGGTACGTGATAGGCAGCCTCCCTACTTTAGGGTTGATTTTCCTACCCGCATGAATTTTGAATCCCTTTAGGATGGAGTTCAATTTTTGAAGGGACTTTTTGGTAGCTTTACAGACCATCATCAACATATCATCGACAAAAAATATTGAACCAACGGCCTCCGTGTTCCTGTACAGCTTTGGAACTCACTTGAACAATATCCACAACATACATAAGTCCTCAGGACAAGCACTCCATAACCACCAAGAACAGATAAGGTGACATGGGGTTACCTTGCCGGCTAACTGTAGAATGTGTTGCCCGGAGATCCATTGACCAAGACTGCGAAGGAAGTGCTCACGCATAGCATGACCTGCTGGACCCACATTGTGTGTAACTCGATATAAAGAAAGGTGTGCTTTAAGAAGTTCCAATGAATCTGTTCCAGACCGCCATGTTTTCACCTTTCTGTTCCTGATGTAAATACCTCTTTGACACTATCGAGTGTCCCCAAAAGGTCTTACAGCTTAAGAACCCCATGAATTGGTCCCTTCTCTTTCTCTCTTTATGTACTTTGCTTTCAAGTATCTATAAAAGAAATTTTATGCATCCTTGCTCACTCTGTGTTTGTGCATGCACGTACTCTTGCTTTCGATATTTGTGATTATCTGAAACTACGTCGTCGGGGCCTTCGCTTCTAAGCATGTAACAAGTTGGTAACAGAGCTTTGTTGACATTGAGATTGACAATAGCATTGAAGAAGAATGTCATGACTCTTTCAGTCTGTATGGTTTCTCCTAAATAAGACTTTAAGATCGATGATCGGGTATCAACCATCTCGCGTAATGTTGTCGAGCTGTCTGGGACAGTGACCAATATGTAGAAGTTGGTCAATGGGATTTGTGTTGCTTTTAAGGATCTCAACACAGAGATCAAGATGGCGGTAGAGGGGGTGAAAGACTTTGTTGAAAGTCTTTCCACTAGATTTGGTTATTCGGTAGATGATCTTGTCACTAAGTTGGATGATTTGTTGAGTCGGTTCAACATCATGGCCGTTGAATTGGATGTTGTCCGATAAAAGAATGATCAGTTGGAGCAACAGTTGAAGACTATCCCAACTGGTGCTGCTGCGACGCACATGGATATGCCACGTTACAGGTTACCTGAGCCCACAAAGTATAAGGGCACTTGGGACTCAAAGGATCTCGAGAACATTATTGACGAAATGGATCAATTTATAGAAGCTATGAGAATAGATGGAGATGCAGATAGATTGTGCACCACAATAATATACTTTACAGATGAAGCGACTCTTTGGTTGTGACATCGCTTAGGTGATGTTCAACGTGGGCTGGACGCCATAGTCTCTTAGGAGGACTTCAAGAGAGAATTATGCGACTACTTTCTGCCTAATAACCAAGAAAAAATGGCCCACAAAATGTTGCTGGCATTGAAGCAGACAGTCAGTTCGTGACTATGTCAAGGCATTTTCTTCGATAATGTTGAAAGTCGAAAGGATGGATGATCAAGATTGGTTGTTTTATTTCAGAAACAAGTTGCAAGGATGGGCAAACACAGAACTCATTCGGCATGATCCTTCAACGCTAGCTGAAGTGCTAGTGGTTGCAGAGAAGCTTGTCGAGCTTGATAGGATCAATGCGGCATTTCAAGGCAAACAATAGGAAAATGATCGTAACAATCAAAAGGATAATCGAAGGAACAATCATGCGCAGAATACTAGCCGTGAAAACCAGCATAATCAAGGCTGACATAATGGCCAAAATAATAATCAGAATAGGAATAACTTTCAGGGCGACAACTATCGTCATTGTGATTGTCGTATCTACCACGGTGATCAATGGGATGATACATGTCCCAACAAGAATGAAGATAATTGTGCACCCCGAACTATGAATGCCGTTCAGGGTGAGAAAGTTCATCAACCTGCAGAGGCATCAACAATTGATGCAATGCAGATGATGAATGCAGTTAATGTGACAACTATTACAGAATCGATCATATGCAAAGAACTGATGTACTTAAAACTTCTACTCAACGAAAGACTCACCAAGGCATTGGTAGACACAGGTGTCATGCATAATTTCATATCGCGTGAAGAGGCAGAACGGTTGGGACTATAGTGAGAAAAGAATGAGAGTCGCATAAAAGTGGTTAACTAGAAAGCTAGGGCCATCTACGGCGTTGTTCGTGATGCGCCAATGTGGATCCATAACTGGTAAGGAGTGATTACATTATCAGTCGCACCTATGGATGATTTCAAAGTCATCATCGAAATAAAATTCTTGAGAAGCAACAAGGCAGTGTTGATGCCTCACCTCAACGCTGTCAGCTTTGAGAGTGAGAATCGGCCCTGCATAGTTACTATGATACCAGTGAAGCCTTGTGAGAGTTTTGTGTCCACGCTCCAATTGAAGAGATGCATGAAAAGTGGTGATGAGACTTTTCTTGTCACAATCTATGTCACAGCTGAAGTGGGAGAAGCCACTGATGTCACAGGGGCCTCGATGCCTGTATTAGAGGAGTTCGATGATGTTATGCCTGCCGAACTGCCGAAGAAGCTACCTCTAAGGCATGAGGTAGACTACCAGATTAAGCTAGTGCCGGATGCACAGCCACCCGCATTGGCTCTCTATTGTATGGCAATTCCTAAGCTATAGGAATTACACAAGAAATTGAATGACATGCTCGAAGCATAATCATCCAACCATCTAAAGCTCCCTTTAGAATGCCCGTGTTGTTTCAAGCAAAGCACAATGGGTCAAAGCATCTGTGCGTCGACTATAAGGCAATGAATAAAATGACTATTAAGAACAAGTATCTGCTTCTTTTGATCACAGACTTGTTTGATCAGCTCGAAAAGGCAAAAGTCTTCTTTAAGTTGGATCTCAGATCAGGCTATTGGAAAGTCAGAGTTGTTGAAGGTGACGAACCAAAGACTACTTGTGTGACATGATATGGGCCATTCAAATTCCTTATTATGCCATTTGGCTTGACGAACACGCCTGTCACCTTCTTAACCCTGATGAACAAGATTTTCTACCTGCACCTTAATAAGTTTGTCGTGGTGTACATGGACGACATAGTGGTGTACAACAATTTTATCGAACAACATGTTTGACACCTTCAGATTGTGTTTCAGACTCTGAAGGACCACGAGTTGTATGTCAAGCGGGAGAATTGCCTATTTGGTTAGAAAGAAATTCACTTTTTTGGCCATATTATGGGAGGAGGCACATTAAAGATGGACCACAATAAGATCGAGGTTATTCAAGCTTGGAAACTGCCTGCTAAGGTTCCTGAATTATGCTCTTTCTTGGGACTTGCCAATTACTATCAGTGGTTCATCAAAGGATATGTGCAGATCGTTGCGACACTCACAGGTCTACTGAAGAAAGACAAACCATGGCTATGGTCTGATGCATGCCAAAAAGCTTTCGATGGGTTAAACTATGCCTTGACAGAAGAACCAGTGCTAAGGTTGCCCGACTGTAAGCAGTCATTTAAAGTGCAGATTGATGTATCTGACTTCGCAATTGGAGGGGTGTTGCTCCAGAAAGGACATCCCATTGTATTTGAGAGTCGAAAGTTGAACGACGTTGAGCGTCGATATACTGTGCATGAGCGCAAGATATTTACGATCGTGCATTATCTCTGCACATAGCGGCACTATCTTTTGAAGCCACAATTCATTATGTGCACTAACAATATTGCGACAAGCTACTTCCAGACTCAAAAGAAGCTGAGTCCAAACAAGCTCGCTGGCAAGATTTCTTGGCAGAATTTGATATGATCCTTGAGTACAAGCCTGGCAGGACCAATGTTGTTTTTGACACCTTGAGTTAGAAGGCGAAGCTTGCGACTTTGATCGCTTAGGACAACAATGTTAGCCAATCGATGAGCGACCTTCTCGAGCAAGTTTGAGAAGCTTTAAAGAGTGATCCAATGACTCAACAACTGATCGTGTTGGTAAAGGAAAGAAAGATGTAGAGATTTTGGTTGGAGGATGATTTGCTCTGCTCAACGAGCGATCATCTATATATCTCTCGACAGGATACTCTATAAAAGCGCTTGATGCACGAGTGCCATGATACCACTTGGGCGGGTCACCCAAGACAACAAAGAACATTGGCGTTGCTAAAATGCGCATTCTATTGGCCGCATATGCACGACGATGTCCATACTTATGTGCAGACTTGCTTGATCTGCCAGTAAGACAAGCCCATCAATGAAAGACCTGGTGGACTACTATAGCACCTACATGTGCCAAGCCATCTATGGGAGTGCATAACCATGGATTTCATCATGAGCTTGCCAAAAGCACAAGGTTGCAGTTCTATTTATGTGGTTGTGGACAGGTTTTTGAAGTATGCTATGTTCATGCCTGCCCCCTGCTCAGTTGCTGATACCGCCAAGTTGTTCGTGCGGAATGTGATTAAGTATTGGGGAATCTCTGAGAGCATCGTTAGTGATCGTGATGCTCGCTTCGCTGGCAAGTTTTGACGAGAAGTATTTTGCTTGATTTGGATAAACTTGCATTTCAGCATAAGTTTTTACTCCCAAACCGACGGGCAAATAGAGAGAATCAATGGCAAGCTGGAGGAATATTTGTGACACTTTGTTAGTTCCAACCAAAGGAATTGAGTCGATTTACTTGATGCGGCTCAATTCTTCTACAACCTCCAAAAGAGTGTGTCATCCGGCCATAGTCCATTCAAAGTTGCAACTAGACAACAGTCGCAGACTCTGCACTTGCTTGCCCTGCGAAGACGTGACAAAGCGCCTTATGCATACCAGTTCATCAAGAACTGTCAGGATTATACAGAGTTAGCAAAGACATATTTGAACAAGGCAACCAAACGCATGAAGAAGTGGGTAGATGAGAAATGCCGACCAACAGAATTTCATGTCGGGGACAAGGTGTTGACGAGGCTTTTTTCCAATCGCACGGCTATTGTTTGAGGCCTCATTCGCAAGTATGACGGCCCCTTCACCATCACCAAGCACGTTGGGAACTTGGCATATCGATTAGACTTACCATCAAACTTTCAGGTGCATCTGGTCTTTCACATATGTGACCTGAAGTCATTCCACGAAGATGAAGAAGACCCTCAACGTATCATGCATCAATGTGTTTCTATTTTATAGCGCACACCATCAACAGTCAGCATCTTAGACAGAGAACCAGAAGTCATCCTCAATCACTCCAACAACTATTTTAGTGAAGTCAAAAAGTACCTAGTGCAATGGAAAGGTCTGCCAGAATGTGAAGTCACCTAAGAGAAAGTTGCCTACATGTTTCAGTATCGTCAGCTTGTGGAGGACTATCATGAACAATTGACATCGAGTACTGTGCCAACTTAGGTGGGGGAGTGTGTTTCAGACCGCCATATTTTTACCTTTTTGTTTCTGATGTATATATCTCTTTGGCACTCTCGAGTGTCCCTGAAAGGCCTTACGATTTAAGAACCCCGTGTATCGGGCTCCTCTCTCTCCCTCTTTATGTACTTTGCTTTCAAGTATCTATAAAAGAAGCTTTATGCATTCTTGCCTCTTTGCTCACTCTGTGTTTGTACATGCGTGTACTCTTGCTTCTGTTCCTACGTGTGTGTTGTAAGTTGCTTATGCACTTAAAAGTCCTGCTTTCAGTATTTGTGATTACCCAAAGCTACGTCGCGGGGGCCTTCGCTTCTAAGCCCGTGACAGAATCTGATCATAAGCCTTTGACAAGTCCATTTTGAGGTAGACGGATGAGACGTGATGTCGAACAAGAGTCTAAAACCTCAGGGGCAAAGAGGATGCTCTCTTGAATATTGTGTCCAGGAAGAAGGGCTCCCTAATTGTTAGATAGGACATGTTAAAATTTCTCTCATATGCATTACCATTGGTTGCACTTTTTTGCAATGGTATTTTTTTTTAAACATATTTTTTGATAAAAACTTTGGAAAATTGACAACCAAATAAATAAAAACTGACTTTCTACTTTCGTGGCGAGTACGGGTCAAATCCTCAGGAAACAAGATGATATTCTATGTAAATCTAAAAATTTCAATTTATTAATATCACAAATATCTACAATGAATTAAAACAACTACACTTAAGTTACACACTATAAATAAAAATCAAAGCAAATCCTAAATTAAGTTGCTCAAGCCTTCTCCAGATCATAGGGGCATTTCTGTTATTTCATTAATTCAAGCTTTCTCGTGCTTGATGAAATTAACCTTTAACAGGTAGCTTGCTTGTCAACCTAAAACACATAAAATAACAAGTCAGTAAATAAAACTGTAATAATTAATTCAAAAATTATACTCAAACTAATTTTAAAAATACTCAGAAAACTAAATTGTAACTAAAATAAAAACAAGCTAAATTATAAATGCTAATTAAACTAACTAATTTATATTAAATCTAACTAAGCTAACTATTGTAATTATACTAACTATTATGCAAAAAAATATAAAGAATTATAGAAAAATAATTAATTAAGAAAATATTTGTTTTGCCCTCATTATAGTGCATAAATTACTTTCTAACATATTTTAAAAAATAGACAGTTTGAAGGAACAAAACAGATCCAAAAATTCTAAAATTTATTTTATTCTATTGCTGACACGTGCAGGAATCAGACCCTTTTTACAGAGTCTAAAAATTCATTTGGAAACTTCAGATATAAGTGTTTCAAAATCGAGAAAATTCTGAAACTTGCCTGTCTCGAAATTCAAAATCTCGAAAAACCAGTTTTTGCAAAATATTTTAAAACCTGACGAAATCAACTCCAATTGAGTTGAAATTTGATCTGTAGACAGATAACATATGGATGTAGAGAATAGAACCAAATTTTTTGAAAAACTTCAAAAATTTATGCATAAAATGATGACTGCTAAATACGGTAAATTAGGGCTTCAAAGTTCAATTCACTTTTAGGCAACTGACAATTAATTCATGCACTATTGGCTTTATGAAGTTGCAAATAACAGACATAACAAACCTATACTCTGCTAAACTAACATCAACAATGCTTAATGATGCTAACAATTAAAACTACAAATAAAACCTAACCTACACAAAGAAATCAATTTTATGAAGCAAATGAGCCAACCGTGAAATGTATTGAACAAACCTAAGTTAATGTTAATAGTGACTAACCCTAAGTACACCTTTATGTTAACTGTCTCATATGTAGGACCTAGTTCAAACTTAAAAGAAATATAATACCGGAAATGTCAAGATGAATGCAAGCAATTTAACTAACTACACAAGATTTACTTAATGTAAATGCATGCTAAAATAAGTCATCCCCTATGTGGGACCTACTTAGTGATTAGGTAAACAACTAATGCACTAAGATACAGTCAACTACTAACCTAACTAACATGCAATGCTAATTATCAAAGACTATGCAATAACAAATCGTCTATGTTAAAATTTCCTAACTTAGAAAATATGTCATCAACTATATTAATCTAAATACTTAAATGAAGGAAGGCATTAGTGTAAATTGGCTACTTTGGAATCAAGTGGGCCCCATTCAATCTTACCTTAAGAAGGAGTCTTGACTTTTCAAAGTCAAAATCGCCAGCCCTATTGGGCCCACACGATTTGGTTAAAGCTTGAATTCAAAATCCTCTAATTATGAGGATATCTTTTTAAAATCAACTTGATTGGAAATTTGGGGCAAGAGATTTAAAAATCAAATCAACTTACCAAAAAAATGCAAAATAGGAAACCTTCTATGGGCTGGGTCTTCAAGGAAGACCCAGACTTTCCAAGTTAATACCCCACAAAATTTGGAATCCCTCTTTTACTACCAAATTGCTACTTGCTTGAAAGACCAAAATAGCCCCCCATTCAAAATTCGAAAATCCTAATTTGTACTAACTAAACTAACTACCACAATACTAATCTAATTAATATTACTATTCCTAGCATGGGTAAACTAGTACTACACAAAGAAAAACATTAGAAGCTCAAAAATTGACAATGAAAAAAAAATCTAATTAGGGTAACTATTAACTAACCTAGATACAATGAACCTAGATTATGAAAATGAACTTTCCTAAATCTAATCAAACCTTCTAAAAGTTAAACACACTCAGTTGAACCATCAATGGCTGCCGTCCTCTTTGAAGAAGACGACAACCCTTGAACTCAAGAACCCGATTTTACCTATACTAAGAAAAATGATTTTTTTAATGAAGAAAAATTTGTAACCAATCAAAAGTTAGTTTTTACTTACCCTAAATCACAACTAAATTCGACCCTAAGTAATTAAAATGGACTGTTAACCTACTGTAACCAACAAAAAAATCAGAATGAACAATTTACTCTAGACTTCAAAAAATGACTAAACCTAATCTATCCGGTTTTCACAATAATTAAGTAAAAGCAAAAATACAAAAAAAAAATTGTTCCCTAAAAATAATACTAAACTCAATCTTAAGGCATGAACAACAAGATTTTTACTTCCTAAATGCTAAAAAAAATGCAGAATGCAAAGTGACAGGAAGATAAAAAATGGCTAGCTATAGGCTAGCCGATTTTGACAAACTAGCAAAAAAAAATCAAAATAAAACAAAATAAAAAGAAGAGGAATGAGATCTTACTGGACGATCGTCATTCGGTACCATATCTGAGGTCTCCCATGACTTCTTCTACCTCTGCTTAAGTTTGCAACTTTCGGCAACTTGATGATGGAGCGGTGATGGTGGTTCGAAGGACGGTAGATGGGAACAAAGCGCTAGCTCGAAAAACTCCTCGGCTCGCGTAAGGGCCCAGAAATCTCCTCGATCGGACAACACCCAGAAAGCTCCTTGATGCGAAGATCAAGCTCCATCAATGGCTGCCATGTTGCTGCACAAAAAAATTCAGAAAGTGAGAAGAAGCTTGACACAAATTAATAAAAATAACACAAAGATAAATGGAAAGGAAGAAGATGATGACGCCCTAAAAATTCCTCGGTAGTGCAACACCTGGAAAACTCCATGGTGTGATGAAACACGGGTGAGAGGTAGAAGATGGAGGTGGTTGTGGTGTGATGGAGATTCTCTAAAAAATCTGGATAAGAATTGCAGCAAGGGGTGTACCCCCCTTTTTATGAAATTTTTACAAAATTCAAAAAGACTCTTATGAAAGAGTATTTAAAAAAACACTAAAAAATTTTCAAAAATTGCTGGGCACCCCTTTTTTAACAAATGAAAATGGATCTTGGGTTGGTTCAATATGATCCAACCCTGATCCAAGATCCAAAAAAATTTTTCTAATATGGGTCTGGATCTGGATCTCGTCGAAATTCGCACGTACCCTTTCACGAAAATGCTCATAACTTCACCAATTTAACTCAAAATTGGAAAAAATTTGAAACGTAGCTTCTTATGACTAGACTCAACATAAACATGGGTTTTAACTCTAAAAATATGAATAATGGCATGCATATTATGTTAATTTTATAATGCATTTCATGCATTATCATCCATCACTTTAGTTAGGGTCTTATATAGGAAATTACATAGTGAAAATGGCTAAAACTCCACTAAGTTGGTCATGCCAATGAGAACAATGTATGTAGCATTAAACCTTACTAACTTCTCTTCATAGAAAAATCTTGCACCACTCTCGTTACATCTCCCTCTCCCGCACCCATCTTGGGAAAAACCAAGAGAGGTAGTTGTCGAGCAGCAGCAGCAGCAGCGCTGGATATAATGTGAAGTTAAAACCAATGGCTACAGTGGCAACGGAGAAGGAGATGGGCGCTGCAGTGGTGATGGAGAGAAAGGGAGAGGGGAGGAGAGAGTTTCAAATAAAAGGGTTGAAAAGGGGCTTTAAATTCCCCTTTTCTTTACCATTGGATCTCATTCAATAACCAAGATCATTATGTTGCATTAAGCACCAACATCATTAGGTACATACTCATTTCTCTCTCTCTTTATATATATATATAGTGGTAGTTGTACTCAGCTACGGGCGGGATGACGTTGAGCGATGGACGCTCAGTGTTTTTTTTCGTCGAAATAACTTTCTAAAAATCTGGGACCTTTAGTGGGGACTTGTCACTGCTAAAATCTTTTAGCAGTGAGAAAAGTCACTGCAAAAGGTCCCCGCAAGACTTTAAGCAGTAACAAATGTAGTCGCTAAAAGTATTTCATAATGGACGCTTCTAATGATTGCACAACTACCACCTACTTTCTCTCTCTCTCTCTCTATATATATATATATATATATGTGTGTGTGTGTGTGTGTGTGTGTGAGTGAGTAATGCGCTCCTCCTGCTCACCTTCTTGTTATGCTCGTTCTGTCCCCTCGAAAAGGTCATTTTTGGGTTTCTTCTCACATCTAACACCATAGATGTGATCTATAGGTTTTGTTTAGTAGGAACTGACTTCTAGATCACCAGAATCTAACCTGTATACAGGTTTTTTTGGTAATCCAAAATCAATGGCTATGAAGGTATCATAAAACACTTGAAAACTATGGGGTAGAACAAAAAATGGGGCCTAACATGTTAAGTTCTCTCTCTCTCTCTCGATATATATATATATATATATATATATATAACGAGAAATGGGTTTTTATGCTCTTTCGGTGTTTTCTTCATAGTTCTAACCCCATAAATGTGTTGGGCATGGTCAATTTATGAGGAATCCACATGTAAGGTTCCCAAAGTTTTTGTGTTTATCTCCAGTATTTTATGAAAAATTCATCGACCATGAATAAATCGATAAGCATTTGGATGTTAAAAAGGTATAGAGCTTAATCAAACCCGTTATGGATCAAGATATCAATAGAGGATCCACACGGATCGACATCCATGAAACCCGATTCTTACAATACATTTGATACTTGTGAGATTCACTGAATCTCTGAATTTATTATGTTCAGATTCAGTATGGATCTGAGCTTATCGAGGATATAACAAGGACTCAAATCCATTTAGTGAACCTGATCTAGTTCAGAGTATTTCAAAAAGTACAGAACTCTGGGAGATCCGGAGCACTTGAAACTATTAAGACATAGGTCTGAATCTATGAGATTGAACCAACCTCAAATTAACTAGGATCCAAACGGAGTTTTATATTAATTTAGAGTCCAGAATTGGATCCAGAAATAGGGATCCATGCTGAAAACACACGAAGACCTATATATATATATATATATATATATCAAAACTACTACATAGATATGTGTGTTTGGATCTAAGATCTAAATGAGGCGATATGGATCTCACATAAAATATTTAGGGTTTGAGTCATTTCGAACCCAAACTGATTAAAAATGCAAACACCATTACATGAGTCGGTATCGAAATCCAATTGTGATCCGATACAACTGCAAACCATTTCTTAAAATTCTCTTTTAAGGTTGTTTTTTATTTGGATCTTTGGAAGATCCAAATCCAAAATACAATCTTTGCCTTTTGTAGATATAATATATAAAAATATATATAGTAGAGTAAGGATTGAGTTGGGTCCCTTTGGACCCAACCCAATCCAAAACTGAACCCTTACCCAAATCTTTGGGGTCGGATCCAGGTTAGATCCAAACAGAGATGTCGACATCCCCTCTCTTTTCCCCCATTTAAACTCCCTACAGGAGGTTTTCCTTTTATGTTGAGCTCTCCCTCTCTTTGAACTCTCACGCTCCCCCCTGTCTCTGATTTCTCTATCCTTGCTCACCTCTCGATGAGCCATGCCGGCCTTTGCAGATGAGCTCTCTCTCTCTCTCCCTCTCTCATCTCTGTTACTAGCAAGAGGGCGCCACCCCTCATGTCTCTCTCTCCTCTTTCCCTCTATTTTCTAGTGGCAGCCTATGGCAGTCACTGCAATGACAACAGGGAGCTATCATTGTTTGCCACTGCCATCAGCTGGGGCCGAGGAAGGGCCCTCCTTTTGATTTTAGGTATGTTCCTGGCCACCCCAACGGTGGTGGCCGGTCATCTTGAGCCCAAGCCAGGCTCATGTTTCGTCTGCTCTGCTGCACCACCAGAGGTGGGCAGGGTCTTTGGTCGTGCTCCACCCCTCTTCTTCTTTCTGTCATGGCTGGCCGCGATAGCCACTACCTCCGACAGTGGCCTAGCCGCTGGCTCGCCCCCCTTCTTGTTCTGGTGACAACAACAACAACATGTTGCTAGTGTCCCTTTGGCTAGCCTATTGAGCTGAGCTCGGTTTCCTTGATATGAGGACCAAGCCCATGATCGATCATGTCTCATCTAGGGACCAAGCATGCTTGGCCTGACCTCCGAGCCCTCCTCCTTCCTCTTTGTTTGCATGAGCAGCAGCAACAACTGCTGATGCTACATGCACAACTCTGCCAAGTTGAGATCGATTGGAACCGAGCTTAGCTCAGTCCATTTTTTGTTTTAAACCAAGCCAGCTCAATTACTAAATTGAGCCCAGCTCGGACTTGCCTTAAGCCCTCCCTTGGCTTGGCTTGGCTGGTCATGCGCAACCGAGTTGAGCTCGGCTAGTACCAAGCCCAGCTCGGTCTTCTTAAATCGAGCTTGGATCAGTCAAACCAAGTTTGTCTTAATCAAACTCTGTTCCTTATCGAACCAAATAGACTCTTTTTATGCCTCATTCTTCGGGCTAGCCATCGAGTTCAACTTGGTCTGGGACCTTGGGTCCCCTATCTCCTTTTTGCTAGCCGAGCCGGCTTGACTTCTTGTACCGAGCTCAACTCGGTCTGGTTGGCTCAAGCTGGGTTTGGTTCGACCCCTGCAACACAATCACCTTTTCTACTAATATAAGATTTTTTAACATTATTCTTTATGCAATGCAATAAAATCCTTTTAGCACATCATATGGGTAAGATGGACGACACACTTATTAAGGCACGAGCTTTTAAGAACCTATGCTCAGAATCGTCAGAGATTCTGACCATCTCCAAGGTAGGAAAAAGTTGCACCCGATGATGATGATGGAACATTTATGATATACACTTTTAACTCAAGAATGCAATTTTGTGTATTATTGTTTTATTTAAATTATGTTATTTACTTTGTCATCGGGCTGTAATGTGCACAGGCTTCTGCTTTATGCAGTTTATTTAGCTTGATGTGTAGTTTCATATACCAAGCCTTGCTTATGTAATTTACTTAGCCCGATGTATAGTTTCACACATTGGGCCTTGCTCTACGTCATTTATTTTGTCATCATGTTGTTATGTGCACATGCATCTGCTTTAATATATATATCCTATATATATATAATTATTCATAGTACACTGTTTTGCATACTCTTGCTCTATTTCAATTACGTACGCATTTATTTAGAGTACACAACTTTGTGTACTCCTGTCTACTTTAAATTATGCCAATATTTATTTAAAGATGCAAATTCGTGCATCCCTGCTTTAACTCAATTTTAAAAGCATCTTCATGCAAGTTTTCAAGTTTGCATGCCCCAATGTCTTGCAAAATAAAATAAGTATTTTACGCTTGCATGTTTGTGATATTCAACATATACATGTGCCACTTATACTACGAACAAAATAAGGCTCTCATGCACGCATTCATCAAGGTTGTTGTGTCTGTTCTTATCAGACATTCTTAAATGTTTTAGTGTTCTTCAAAAACACCTTTCTAACCTAGTTCAAACTTTAACATAAGTGGAGATTGGCATGACTCAGGCATTCACAACTAAGTCTTCTCTTTGAACCAATTTAACCCAAAGACTTCGACGACATAGACTTCGATCGTACTTAAGTCAGGTCCTTCTTTGTTGTATCTAGAATAACCTGGATATGCCCCCAAGCCTAAGGTGCTAGAAATCATGATTTCTAGTGTTATGATTGGTCTTCCTTCTAATAAATCAATATATTTTCATCGTTGTAGTACTACTAGGCGTGCATGATATGCTCGTACATCTTTGAATGATTTTGAGGTTTATGACAAACATCATTCTACGATAACGTATTATTTTATAAAAAAAATCATATAAACTGATATGATTGCCTTCATAGGCAAGATACTCAATTTGGTTTAAAAGACCAAAGTATATTAAATGGGTTGTCAGATAAACAATACCTAACGAACTCATTCATCATTTGGTTCTATTAAGAAAGAGGATGAGAGATACAAACTTCGATGAACAAATTGTTAACAACTATACTCATCGAGTGACAATAGCTCGACATCCCCGGTCATCAGAGTTAGGAGACTAGGCTACCAATTATTATCCTAGGTAGTAGATCCCATAACATCTGTAGAAGTTCGAATGCATCCTTCATTTACAAGTGGCCTCCGGAGAAATTTTTTCAGTCATTATACTGTCCACTTTGGAGCAAATTCAACTAGTTATCTAGGATATTAAAATACATAGAATAATAAACCTCTGAATGGTCTCAGTTGTTTATGCATTTTGTCCTTTGAGTACCCACATGGCGTTAATTATCGAAACAAGATTATGATCACTTATTTTCCCTTAAAACCAAATATTGTGAAATATGATAATGCATATATTAGTCTTATTCTAATGTCTGATATCGATGCACCTACCAAGCTTTCATGAGTCTGGCCTATTTTATGGGATACATGTGACAAATAAGTTGATGTTGTAGGTGATGCCACGATGATATCAAAAATCTACTTTCTCTCTTATTCGCTCTTGAGCATAATTTTGTATAAGGGCTTTTATAATAACTCTTTCTATCTAAAATCTTATTTTAAGTCTTCATAGTTTTGAATGAATGTATGAAAATGTGGACCCAAAGCAAAGACATTTGGTGACTCAATTTGCTGAATAAAAATTTTGCTTGTAATCCACCCAAGGTTCGTCGGCTTATTCTTTTCAAACATTGTCTTCGATTGAACTATCATTTTCAATTCTGAATAATGATTGATTGTTAAAATTTTAAAAAATTTCTAAAATTATAAGATCGGGATTTTAGGGTGTTACAGTTTTGGTATTAGAGCGACAGAGAATACCATGATTCTTGATCATCCGACATCCACATCACACTATGAGTATGTATTCTAAATTATTATCTATGTGATAACACAATGAAACCTATTATGACTTAGAAATGCTAAAAAATGTTATATTCTTTCAAGTAGATATATGACAACAAGTCTGTTGAGACACATGCGACAACCATGTGAGGCATGAGTTCATATGCCTATATTGAAAGAGATAACCTCAAAGCAATCCATGGAGAAATGACTAGTACGGGTGGAGCATATATGACCCATGGCCGCTCAATGAGGGGTAGAGGGTCTATTATGGAAAATCAAGGATGCTCGATGTGTTGGTCAGACTATTGGGCCATCAGACTGCCTCCACATTTCTTTAGGGATCCTTATAGACTCATACTCTCTTTTCCTTATCAAGCACCGCTAGCTGCGGCATGGGCTGCAGTGCACTTTAGGAAAGGTGGTTCAATCCCGTCCCAAGTGCTGATGGATCAAGAAAATGCTATAGGTGCACAAGAGGATGAAGGTTCCACTTACACTCAAGATTAGTGTCTCTACTATAGAGAGTTAAGGCATTTTTTCAAGGCATGTCAGCTAAAGGAAGGTCATGATAAGAGGCAATTGGTCGTACAAGGCCTTGAGG
Organism: Nuphar pumila; assembly: GCF_984573655.1. Taxonomy (NCBI): domain Eukaryota; kingdom Viridiplantae; phylum Streptophyta; class Magnoliopsida; order Nymphaeales; family Nymphaeaceae; genus Nuphar; species Nuphar pumila. Next base: position 2,576,634 of record NC_143249.1, on the reverse strand, counting down.
ACGAAGCTTCCTCAATATGAGGTTCTTCTGATATACTCAGATTTGTTGAGATCTCATCAAACTCAATAGGTACATGAGGCATCACATCACCCAGCTACTCGTCGGACTCACCACATTATATGCCAACAATTCCCCCTATATGCCTGGATCACCTATTGGCACTCTGACTATACCCCCCCTCTCCTCCACATAAGGTTAGGCGCATGAGTATTGTGAGGAGTTGTGTTAAGCAGTACTTGAACTGTACTTAGAGGAGAGTAGAGAATGTTAGGGTTTTGGTTTTGTTTACGAAGTCAGTGAACTCTTATCTGGCAGGTTTCCCCTTTATAAAGCATTTTATTATAGATAATAATATGGTCTTAATTGTTTGCTATAAATGCTTTATCGAATTCTGACTTAATCATCCTTTGATGCAAATAAAGGATGATATGATATATAAATGGCAAATCACCTGACAAATGGTCCAAACAATGGGGATTCATCATTGATTCCCTCAACACCTTGACCAATGTTATTAAGAGCTAACTATGTGCCCAACGGAAACCTGTTGCACCCGTAGGAATGAACCATCACAAGGGTGTGATCAGATTCGAGAAATTTCTAAAACTATATCCCTCGACCTTCGCAGAAAAGGTCGATGCAGAGCTCGCTAAGAGTTGGATCGAAAAGATTGAACGAGCATTACAAGTATTGTTCATAATGAAAGATAAAAAGATCGATTTTGGCACATACCAGTTAAAGGACAATGCCTGAAAATGGTGGGATACAACTTGAGAAGTCTATTTTCCTAGAGCAAAAGTTATTCCCTAGAAGGCATTTCGGAGAGCCTTCTTAGAAAACTATTTTTTCTTATATGCCCGAGACAAGAAAAATATTGAATTCTTGAAACAGTGCCAAGGAAACCTTACTTTGGTAGATTATACTACCAAATTTCAGAACTTGGAGCAATATTGCTCCAGTCTCTTCACTGGTGACCAGGAAAGATCAAACAAGTACATATAGAGACTTAAAGAAGGGCTCAGTTACCTAGTCATGACTAGCATGCCCTCGACCTTCCTCGATGACATAGCAACAATAACCTTGTTGAGCAAGGAATGAGAGCGAGTCAAGGGAGGATGAGATAAAAAGTTTGTTGAGAATAGTGGAGGAAACAAACGACAGCTTGTTGATGACAAGATACAAAGACCCCTATTCAAGAAGCAAAATCAAGATAGAGGAAACATGCCACAATAGTGACCAAATCAAATATGTCTTAAGTACAACTACATTCATCGTGGACAATCATGCCCCCGTGACACTGGAGGTTGTCTCTGTTATGGAAAGATGGGGCATTACGCCCACAAATATCACAAGAATACAACAGATTGGCAGAGGTGAACCGCAAGAGAAAGTCAACAACATCAACCCCCAACAACCACAAAAAGTGGTGGCAGGCCGTGTCTATATCACCATGATCGAATAAATGAAAAATAATGAATAGATACTCTAATAATCGTAGGTTAAGACTTTTTGTAATATGATAAAATTGTAAATTTTGCCTAACAAAATTAAATCAATGGAATCACATATATATTTTGTTTCACTAAGTGGCTAGCTCAAAACCTTTCTCAAGAACTCATTGTGAGTTGTTTTGATCGTTATAAGGGCTTATGGGTTTGGGTTTGGATATACAGAGTGTGTGTATCCTCATTGACCCTGATTAGCTTAGATTACGATCTTTACGGATGACCCTTAGAAGAAAATTTCGAGGACAAAATCTTTTTTTGACGGGTAAGATGTAAGGTCCACAAAATTTCTATGTTTATCTCTATTATTTTATGGAAAATTCATCAACCATTAATAAATCGATGAACTTTTGGGTGTTAAAAAGGTATAGATCTTAATCAAACTCGTTATAAATTTAGATATCAATAGAGGATACACACGGATCGACATCCATGAAACCTAATTCTGATGGTACATTTGACACTTGTAAGATTCACTGAATTTCTGAATTTATTATGTTCGGATCCAATATGGATATGAGCTTATAGAGGATATAATAAGGACTCGAATCCATTTAGTAAACTCGATCCAAGTTTAAAGTATTTCAGAAAATAAAGAACTTTAGGGAGATCCGGAGCACTTGAAACCTTCCATAAGATTGATCCAACCTCAAATCAACTAAGATCCAAAAGGAGATCCATATTGATTTGGAGTCCAAGATTGGATCCAAAAATAGAGATCCATGCTCAAAACATGCCAAGACCTAGTTTTATTTTTATATATATATCAAAACTAATACATAAATAACCAATTAAAAACGCAAACACCAATACATGAATTGGTATCGGAATCCAATCGTGATCAGATCCAACTATAAATCATTTCTTAAAAGGATTGAGTTGGGTCCCATTGAACCCAACCCAATCTAAAACCGGACCCTTACCCAAATCTTTTGGGTTGGATCCAACCCGGATCCAAACAGCATCCCCTCTCTTCTCCCCTGTTTAAACCTCCTACGGAGGGTTTCCTTTTAGGTTGAGCTCTCTCTCTCTCTCTCTCTCTCTCTGATTTCTCTCTCTCCTCTCTCCCTGCTCACCTCCCGGCGAGCCACTCCAGCCTCCTCAGGTGAGCTCTCCCTCTCTCGTCTCTCTTCTCTGTTACCAGCAGGAGGGCGCCACCCCTCCTGCCTCTCTCTCGTCTCACTCTGTTTTCCGGCAGCCACCGCAACGACGGCAGGGAGCTTCCGTTGCTGTCCACTGCCGCATGCAGTGGCCCAGCTTGGGGGGGGGGAGGGGGTGGAGCCCTTCCCTCCTTTTGATTTTAGGTATTTTTTGGTTTGTGGAAACTAAATTTGGTAAAGCGCCCTTGTACATTACAAACGTGTGCAGAATATTGGTGTTGTATAAAATGGAACTTGGAGCTGGGGCTACTCTTAGAATGCATAGTAATAGTATTCAAGTGTCCCACTTCAGAACAAGAATAGATTGCTTCAAGGGGATACCATTTTCATCATCGAATGTTGCTTTCCTGGAGTCTACGAAGCATCTTCAACGACACCAACGTTTCAGAATCAGCACAAATGATGCGCCAATGCCTGAATCAGAGGTACTTGTTCGCCTACGTTCTGTGTTTCTGTGTGTGTGCGTTATGTGCATGCGTGCGTTTGTATGTGTGAGTTCAAATTCTAAAAAGAGTAATATTTTGGCAATGGTTTTTGGTAAGCTGTGAGGTTTTTTGGTGGTTCTCATAGCTTAATGATTTCAAGCAGTTGATTTGAGGGCTGTAGTTGTGGCTTTCCTGCATGCACATGCTACTAGTTAACGAGATTAGCATAAGGGTTATTGGGCTTCTTCTTATTTTACAAGTCTCAACTTTTTTTTTCTTTTAAAGGGGAATGCTTCCCCTATGAATCTTATTGATATAAAAGTCGGTTATAAAACATTGGTGAACGAACATAATCTGGAGGTTTTTCCTTCAATATGTATGATGTGCCAAAAAAACAGATTTCTACTTATTTCTGAGAATATAGAGCATTGAAAATGCTTTTAACAGAATGTGCTTCTTTCATGATTGTTAGCCTTTAGAATGATGTTATGACAACTTAGTTGGCGCAAGTATACATCTAAATTTTTTTGCTTCAAATACGGAATATACCTGCTAATGATTGCGTAAGATATGAGAGGAGCCAGCTTTCTCGACAAGGTACCTACATGATCTAGTCAATGAAGTTGCAATCCTTTTTCTTATGGAGTTGAAATTGGACCTGCAGTTTCTACACTATAAGAATATTCTCAGCTAAATGGTTCATGTTATTAGTCGATTTTTTTAAGATATGTTTGTCCATATCAGTTGGCATTTAAGTATGAGACCACAACTAGTTTCAGGCATTCTTGGGTTGCTCCTGCAAATGATTGATATTTCTTTTTTTGGGTATTATGATGATGAATTGGCAATTATCTTGGTTGACAAACCATCCAATGCAAGGTTCTGTTCTTATTTACTGGTAGGGATAGTGCACATTTACATTTCTTTGACTTTATGGGTTGAATGATGTTTATATTCTTTCTTGCAATTTTTCTTCCTTTTTCTCCAGATGAGGAAGTTGTCTGTTGAATACCTTGATGACCTCAGCTTATCTAGCTTGACAGCAATTTCTCCTTTGGATGGGAGATACTCCGAGAAAGTTAAGGAGCTGCGCCTCTTTTTTAGTGAATATGGTCTAATCCGTTACCGTGTATTGGTTGAGGTAAACACTCATTTCTTATATGCTGATGTACACGATTTTCTTACAAATTTATGGTTAATGATATAGTGGTTATAGTTTTCCTTTTGTTTTGATTTCTTTTATTAGACATGACAGTGCATTTCTTTATGGTATGTTTTTGTGTAACTGGTACGTAAACATACCCATATACTCTGTCATGTCTTGTAAAAGGCCATATATAGCTTCTTCTTGTTCTAATCATGATAATATTGTCATCGTTGTTTTCTTTAACTTGGCTAATGAGTGATGACATGGTCGCTCTTGTCAAGGTCAAATGGTTGCTAAAACTTTCAGAAATACCTGAGGTTATCGAGGTTCCCAACTTCAGTGAGGAGGCTAAATTATATTTGGAAAGTCTAATTAAAAATTTCAATACAAATGATGCCTTGGAGGTGAAGAAGATAGAGAAAGTGACTAACCATGATGTCAAGGCTGTGGAGTATTTCCTGAAGCAAAGATGTAGTTCTCATCAAGAATTTGGAAAGGTGAGTATCTGGTGTTTTCTTGGATATAAAGTTGGAAATAAGGCTGTTTTCTTGGATATAAAGTTGAAAATGAGGCTTACCTTATTTTCCTCCAGTGGGTTATATTTGTTGTATGAAGTCTTCATGTTAAATTGTCCTCTGTAGTTTAATCATTTTTTATTTACTATTTTGCTTGTGGAATTTATGTAATAGTTCATAAGCCTATACCTAATGATGTTGAACCATAAAGATAAAAAATAGTCCTTATGCAGTTCAATAATTTTTTCTTTAACTCCTTTGCTAGTAGAATTTCATTTATTAGCTCATGTGACATGCTGACCCTTTCTTGCGAAAGTGGCCTGGGCAATCCGTCAACTGCCTTGGCAATCACAGATCCATTTCATAACGATTGCCTGCTGCTCTTTTCCATCTTTATGTCTGTAATATTTTAAACTGTTTTTTTTCTGTACCACCAGATGTTTTAGGTGTGATACCTCATCACACTCACACATCTCATGAGTTCTTTAACGCTATATCAATGGAAATTTTTATTCTCTCAAAAAAAAAAACATTTATGCATGAAGATATTATTTCTTTTCCCGTTCTAACCTTTTCTGATAATGATTTCACAAGATTTTTATTTCTATCGAAAGGTGTGCAAAGGTGTCATGATGGAAAAAACAATCTGGGGAGAATGGGCTGTGAGGGGGTTTGAAGGTGAGAATTTGTGAACCTAGCAAGTACAAAGATAGGATCTTATACTAGGTTTGTCTTTCATTGATGGTAAGATCTTGATCATAGTTCACAAGGTCATGGTTTGTACATTGCTGATTAATATGATCTATGCCGCATAATGACAAATGACTTCTATTGACTGATTTGGATCATTATGTGTTAGTGTAAAACACTAAAACATACCACAATATCATTCCTGTTAGAACTCCTTTACAAATATGAAAATTTAAGAATATGAATACAAAAGAGAGGAATAAAGCATCTTCTTTACAAGTTAAGAAAAGAAGCTAACATTGAATCACTATATACAAGAAAAAGGCAAAATATTTTCCACGAGCAAATAAAAATATAAAAGATAGACAAAGTGGGTTAACTATGGGAAATCTGTGTATTATAAGAGCGTGTATACACGTGGAATAATTAACAGGGGGTGTGGGGTGTGCTATGAAATAGTCTTTCTGAAGAATTTAGCTAGCTGCAAATTAGTTTGAGCTTAGGGTCAAGAAGCTACTCTCTACAAGTGGCAATCCATGTTTAACACTTTCTGTATTTTTTTTGTGTGCTCAACAAAGTCATTCTTGCTGGCAAGATGAATGGTGCTCTTATTATCACAGAACAACTGACTGGAGAAGGAAGAGAGGCCAAATGTTGGCAACATGTCACTGCAACCACGCAATGAAAATGTTTTTCCATCAGGTACAACCAAATGCTTAGTAAGAGTGCATCTAGCACAATAACTTATTGCCTTTTATGGCTTTGACTATGTACACATTGTTAGGATTTCTTCATTTTCTCGTTCTCCTTGTGACCCACATTAAACTATGTTAATTTCTGCACTTCATATAAACAAATTTCTAATCATTTTATATCCTCAAAAAAAAAAAAGGAAAGGAATTTCTTAGTTGACTGAGAAGCCAAACTGCTCTGGTTTGGTTGGAGTCAGGCCCTTGATTTAGTTCCCTTTCTAGTCTGATCCAGTCTCGTGTTTGAGTCCCTCTTCTCATTGCTCCCAGGGACCCAGCCAGAGCTGTGCATGCTATTATTTACAGAATGCTCTGAGTTTGCTTCCCTTTTGTGACTCTTAGTAGCTTCTATTTGCATGTTCTCCAGTCAAATCTTTTGATGGTTTTGAAGTTGATACATTGTATTTCATGAATATTTGTGTATAAGTTGCAATATGTGCATTTTGTGAATGCTGCTATACTTGTTTCTTTAATTATATCATTTTTCTATTTGTCCTCTCAAGTAATAGCAAATATTTTTTGACATTTGATATACTTTTGTATGATGTATATGTTCTTGTTCAAAACTTTCATCTGGTTTGATATCCTGTCCAATGTAAGTGTCAAAACTTCTTTCTATGCTCCAGGTACTTGAGTTTTTCCATTTTGCTTGCACATCAGAGGACATTAATAATTTGGCCCATGCATTGATGCTGCGTGATGCATTTAATCTCGTGATATTGCCTACAATTGATGAGCTGATACATGTTGTATGTGAAATGGCTAAAAGGATTTCCAGTATTTCAATGCTGTCTCGCACCCATGGGCAGGTAAATGAACTTAAATTCAATGATGGAAAATTTAATGAGCTTTAGATTGTTGATTTACTTAAATATGCTATAAAATTTAAATGTGATTGCCTTGGATTGGGATAAACATTATGATATGTGGTATTTGGTGCTTCCACGTAGGATTGCTAGAAATATTTGAATCTGGTAGAAATCAATTTCATTGTAACTCCAACAAATGCTGAGTAATAATTAGCACTTGAACATGTTGGCAGCTTCAACCTTTTGAATTTATTGATTAAAATATGCATTTAAATACCCCTTGTCTTTTAAAAATTTATCTATTATCTTATTATTTTCTGAATAATCCATGGGCAAAAGGTTGGCCTGGCCCATAAGTTTGAAGGGTGAGTAGTCATGTGATGGACCATGGCTTGGTTAGTCATAGCCCACCAAGGGCCAGGTTAGGTTTAGATGTTGACCCAAATGTCAGCCCATGGTTGGGCCAGGTGGACTTGGGCCCTTAAAATTTTCAGTATAATTCTAAGGGTAGGAATGAGCTGCTCATCTTGGTCTGTAGTTTGGACAAGCAGGTGGAGTGTGTGACAAGCTGTGACTTGGTCAAACCCATCTTGCCAAAGGGCAGGCTTGGGCCCAATCTTGTCAGACCCAGACTCAAAAACTAGGTCCTAACCCGTCCAAACGTAGTTAGACTGCCCATCGTTTTTTAATTTCATTGGGAGATTACTTTTATTAAGAAGATACCAATATTGATGATGATAACCCTATTATCTGGAGTTGATTTCTTGATTGGAGTATTATGTTTGACTTTGAAGCATATTATGATAGAGAGGAATGATGTAGCCAACTTCATTTCCAGCTTTTATGAAATAAATAAAGGGTTGGCATCAGAGATACCGGAAGCTTCATAGATATGTGGGAAGTGCGCTTTTCAGAAACTCACTTCGGAAGCGTGATACTCTTTGCTTTCGAAACTTGATGGGAATCTCGATTCTCCCATGCTTCTCACACGTTTCTTCCCTACTTCCTATGTGCTTCTCTCATGCTTCTTTTCATGTTTTCCATGTGCTTCCCCACTCACTTCCCGTGCACTTTATCTAAATTGGTAAAAGACGCTTTTAGATTTTGATAAGAATTTAATTTTTATACTATAAAATCATGAAATTTAAAGTCATTTTTATTTTAGTTTTTATTCTTTTCCCATTCAATTAGTATTCACTTCCCATTTGATCCCATATCCCTTCCTTTTTTATTCTTAGTTTGCTTTTAAATTGATTTCCCGCTTCCTACTTCTTATGAATTTTAAAATACTTCGCTTCCGCTTCTCATTTTGTTTCCCGCTTCCACTTCTGAATCTGGTAACCATGGTTAGCATACATGAGAAATCATTATTGAGGAAACGAAAGTGCTCGTACTTATGTAGAATTCATATGAGTAAAAACTTATTTATTGGTGAAAACAGCCTTACAAGCTAAATGATTACAATGTTTGATATTCTCTGTCACATAGGTACAGTACAGGGTATGACATAAAGGGTACGACTCAGGAATTTTGAACACACACACACACACACATATATATATGTGTGTGTGTGTGTGTGTGTGTGTGTGTGCATAGGCATATGCAAACACATGCAAAAATACACAATTATGCCACATGTTACCAAATGCTTTACATATGAGGTTATATACTTCCAGTTACGAACAAAAAGTCTAAAGCATCAAGCATATATAGTTAAGGGTCGACACTTTTGATGTCAAGCTTTGACTACAAAATGAGTGGATCATAAGATGGATAAAAATGAGTCCAAGTTAAATTTCAAACCTAGTTGGCCTGTGCATAATACCAGTAAGGGTACAAGATAGGTATAGGGTCCTTGTAGAAATACCCATTACATAGTTAATATTTATATGAGACATCATATTGAATCTTGCATTGTTATAGGACTCACTGTATGAAATTTTGGTAAAGATAAAATGTTGAACGTGTAGGTTAATAATTTCAAGGAAAAATCTGATCATGAGTGAATATGGCTGTATGATCTTGTAGGTTAAGGATCATGGTTTTTGAGGGCCTGAGAATAAAATGCTTATGAGAGGACTCACCTGATAGTAGCTTAAATAGGATAAGTTGAAACAAGTAGACATGCTCTAATGAAAATGTAGTAGGTAACATTTCTTTTCCAATGATAGAAGCAAATTATCTGCTGCATTAGCGCTATTGGGTTTTGCCAGTTTGTTTTGGTTCTCTTCTATAATATATCTACTCCCGGTTTATGTGTTTACACATTGTCTGTCTAACTATGTTATTACAGATAGCTTCACCAACTACACTCGGGAAGGAATTGGCTGTTTTCTGTTTTAGACTTAGCAAACAAAAGGAGAAGATTTCTCAAATAAAACCATTGGGGAAGTTTGCTGGTGCTGTTGGAAACTATAATGCCCATCTTGTTGCTTATCCTAACATCAACTGGCCGAGAGTTGCAGAAGAGTTTGTGAAGTCTCTAGGGATAAGCTTCAACCCTTATGTGACACAAGTAAGTTTATAACTTTATAGTTCTTTTATGATAATTTGGTTTCTATTTACTCCTTTTGTTTTGCTTTGCTTTTTTTCCGGTCATATCATGCAGCTTCTCTTAAGCTATTATTACTTTGCCATGTTTGTTGACACAGTTAACTGGGTTGACAACTAAGTTAACTTGGTTAGCAACATCCCAGTGACATGTGCACACACACACACACACAAAGGTAGGGCATCTCATGACTGGAAATTCGATAGAACAAGCTGGAAATGTTTATTGAACTAGATATAGACTGAAGTTATCTCGGAAAAGGATAACCTTAGCAGCAGTTCATGTTATCTGATGATAATAATGTTAAACCGATATATAGTCATTGCCCAATAGGCATAGATCCGATGTATGGTCTGCTTCCTTAAAGATGCAAACCATTATTTGCAATAACAAAAAGCGAATATCATATTCTGAGCTTTTCTTTGTTTTTACTTTTTTTTTCCTGTACTGCTTATTCGCGCAATGAGGCAAAAGCTTAAAGAAATAAAGATATTTGTGGTAGAAATTTTGTTGGAATCAGATTCTTGATAACGATTTCCATTGGAGCATCCCATCCCCCCTAGTAAGTGACTCCAAGTGATTTCTATGTTATTTAGTTGAAATATAAAAAACATGATTTAACTGGTGCCTATCTACAGAGTCAGCTTTGGGTCGCCAATATTACATTAATTTATAGCTGGGTTCTACTCAACTATGTTGCTTGTACTTGGTTACTATGTAACTGAGCTGACAAGTTTCATACTTTCATCCAATCAGGGCCTGAAAGAGCTTGTCAGCTTTCTGTATGTGTGTGCTTAGGGTTTCTTTTGCAGATGCATTTTCTTTCCTTGGTGAGGCAACTTCCATATGTGTGCTTAGGGTTTCTTTTTCAGATGTATTTTCTTTCCTTGGTGAGGCAGCTTCCATATGTGTGCTTAGGGTTTCTTTTTCAGATGTATTTTCTTTCCTTGGTGAGGCAGCTTCCATATGTGTGCTTTTGGGTTGTGTTCATGGTTGTTCTTGTTTCCCTTGGTAAATGTAGCCTTGAATCCAGCAAGAACTGCTCCCAAGATTCTTGTTTCGTATTTGCCATCCAATTGGAACTACCTACCTTTGCCCCTTGATCCCATTTTGGCTGCTTCTGGCAGGTAGGGCAAAAGAAAAATGTGAAGTCTGAAAAACTGTGCTGTGCTTGATTTTCTCTCGTTTGTGTTCCCTAATGTAGTGTTGCTGGTGGTATTACCAGTTTTGAACAATAGTATGCTTGGAAATGAATTGGCTGGATAAATAATTTACAAAATGAAGAAATTGATGCCAAGACAAGATAATCCCCATGTGTGTGCATTAATAGTGCTTAGATGAGAAAATTCTCCCAACTTTTTTTACTACTCTTTACATCTCATTGGCGTTGTTCCTAGTAGAATTCAAAATGCCTGCATTTAAATGGATGTGATGATCATGGGTCAATATTTGCAGATTGAGCCACATGATTATATTGCAGAGCTTTTCCATGCCATAGTCAGACTCAACAACATCTTGATAGACTTTGACCGAGATATTTGGGGATACATATCATTAGGCTACTTTAAGCAGGTGACTATACTTGTGTACACACACAGAGAGATGAATTTTGTTTAGTTTTTGTGTTTTGCTTATCAGAATGCTATTCTGTTTGTGAAACTATGTTTTCCAGATTACAAGGGCAGGAGAGGTTGGATCTTCAACTATGCCTCACAAAGTCAATCCTATAGATTTTGAGAACAGTGAAGGTAATCTGGGTTTGGCTAATGCAGCTCTCAACCATCTGAGTATGAAGCTGCCTATTTCACGTTGGCAGGTACTATTTTGAGTTATTTGATATATCTTTGGAATGGTCATTATCTGTGATGAAACTGATGTAGACCTATTTATTTTGGACTAGGTTTGATTTTCTAGCTGGAGCTAGGCTATTATCTATGTTGGAGTCGGACAGATTACTTCATGTTGACTCCTGAACCAGTTTCTTGTCAAGTTCTATTCGTTTTGGATAATTCCATTTAACCATTTCCTACAGTTGTATCTGTGCGGCAATGGCTATTGGTGTTAACATATCCCTTGCCTTTTTGGGGATTGATTTCTCAAATGTTATATTGTGCTGCCTGTAAATGTTTAGTGGCCATATAACAGTTTCCACGTCTCCTTTTCTGGTCCCCAGCTTTTGAAAATAAAGTCTAGCATGTTAGGAAATGATGCTGGCCTCTCTCTCTCTCTCTCTCTCCACACAGGCACACACGGGGAATAAGCTAGCTGAAGCTTGTCATTGATTTAAATTATTTTCTTATACTACATTCTTTAATGGCAGCGAGATTTGACTGATTCAACTGTTCTGAGAAATTTTGGTGTGGGACTAGGTTACTCTCTTCTTGCCTACAAGAGTGCTCTACAAGGTATTAGGAAGCTTCAGGTATGCTTGGTGATAAAAAAATTTAAATAATCCCCATTTTTCAATTGTTTCTGTTCAACAGTTATTTTCCCAGTTCAAATTGTTTGCTTTTCATATATTGTTGTTTTCTCTGCTATCACTCGATATGCTGTTGAATCTGATTAGGATGTCTACATTGCAGGTAAATGAAACTCAATTATGCAAGGACTTGGAGCAGTCATGGGAGGTACTTGCAGAACCGATACAGACTGTAAGTTTCTAGTTCTACTCTAATTTGATGGCCATCTTGTTTTCTTAATTATGAGATAAATATGATTATTTAGTTGAAGGATAACAGACGTCACAATTTCGAATTGATGAATCATCTAACTAAACAAGCATGATATCCAGAAAGAGTAAAATTTCTTTGAAAAGGTTAATACGTTCAAGGAAATTCCATTGTATTGATAATCATTTACCTGCTTCTGTTTTGTTCTTGTGAAAGTGAATGGCAGAAGGAATTTTTGTTAATGATACTAGTTCTGATCATCAGTTACTGCTTTGGAGGGGATTCACTCTGACACTGGATTGGGTCTTACCCAACCAAATCCGATGCCAACCCGGCAGTATTAGGGGCTGATCCTACTAAAACAGGTCCAGATCTGATTAGGTTTGACTCAAGTTTTTAGAAATACATGGACCTGAGTTTGGTTTATAAGTTCATAGATCAGATGGAAGCTGATCTGAGAATTGATTAACTTTTGTCAGGTCTGGCTCTTACCATCCATACCTCGATCTGAATTTGTTCTTTACTAATCTAGGTTTGATCAGACCTGGGCCAGACCCAGTATCAGCTCCTCAAAGCCAAATCTGATAGGGCCCAGCCTACCTGTTTGTTGATGGTTCTACCCATGCATATCAGAATGTGCATTTGAATGTTGCTCAAATATAGACGTGGTTGTCATTCATTGAAGTTGGCACCATCTGCTTTGTGGTTTTCAGGTGATGCGGAGGTATGATATTCCAGAGCCTTATGAGAAACTGAAGGAGTTGACAAGGGGGAGGGCTGTTACCAAAGAAAGCATTCAAGAGTTTGTTCAACAACTAGAATTGCCGGAGGAAGCCAAGTCCAGACTCCTCAATCTGACACCCCAATCATACGTTGGTGCAGCAGCAGAACTGGCGAAGTCTGTTGATGTTGCCATAGGTTCTTTGGAATGATGAGTGTCTGTGTGGTAGCATTGGTCTTTCATCAGTCATCTGATCTCCTTCATACCTGTAATGGATCTGCTCATCATTGTGGATTTTGTAGCTGGTCACTCAAATTTTACTACATACATCCATTGGTTACACTGATTCTGATTTAAAATAGAGCATTTCTTCTGCCTCTTGAGAGGTGGTATTTTGATCGCTGTTCTATTTATGACATCAAATGATTTTAATGGAACAGCAATAGCAGTCCTTTTGAAGAAATTTAATGAGGTCTTGTGCTTGAATCAATGTTATCAAATTGATCTGACGGTCTGAATTGGCTGGCTGATTCAGATCAAGATCACAAAAAGAACAGGGGCTGAATCAGCCATTTCAAAGAATCGGCTGATTTTGATGGGGAAGTTGATTTTGAGGAGAGCTTTGATGCAAAGAAGTGGGAGCAAATGGCTATCCAAACTTTTTCATGAAATTCAGCAATAGGTCGAAGCATAAAATCCACAATTAAAACATCTACTTCAATTGTTTTCATGCAAGTCCACTTGCTTCATCATCGTGATCATCATCAAGCATTATCTCAACTATATAAGGTCTGTTTTACAAGTCCTGTTTCTCCATTCATGTCTATTTAGAGTTAAAACTTCGATCACTTTACAATCTTTCATGTCACTTCTAACTGCCTCTTTCAAAGTCCTCGTCTTTTTCAAGTTTCTTATACTTGTATCATGTCAACCTTTCTCATAAGCGCCTTAAGAGGTCTTCGTGCCACATGTCCAAACCATCTTAGATGGTATTCACTATTTTCTTATTGTTTTTCAGTTGCCCAACATTTAGCTTCATATAATAGTGTTGGTCTTATTGCAGGTATAAACGTCATTTCAGTCATAAAGTTACTCTTTTATTACATAACACGTCACTATCTTATATCCACTTAACCCAACCAGCATTGATCCTATTAGAGATATCTTTTTCGAATCCCTCATTTTGTTGTAGGCCTTGAATACTGAAATTTATGACATTGTTGAAGAGGCATATCGTGTATTCTTATGACATTGTTTTCACTAGCTTATGTAATAAATTTGCACTTCATATATTCAGTTTTTATTCTACTAATTGGTAAACTATTTTTTCAGTATGTACATCCAAAGTTCTAGTTCCTTCAAAGAGCATACAAACTTTAGCTTGGATACAAGATGTTAATTGATATATAATTAAAGCGAAAAGGTATGGGCTTAAAGCGGACCCTTGGTGTAACCCCCTAATCGAAAACAACCTTGTCACACCACACATAGTTCTAACTAAAGCAAGTCCACCTACTTATGTAAATCAAATACTTATGTCTCTTTAAACAAAACTTCCCATAGAACATGATGGTTCCCACAAGCAAAGCATCATAGCCTAATCTTCCCTTGTGATCTCCTTGGTGGGAGACTGAATAAAATCAGCTGGAGGGTTCTGGCCGTCCTTTTCGCTTAGGCAGTCTGGGTCCAAAGGATTCTCATCCTTGGTAGATCCTTCTGACCTTGAGCTCCTCCGAGATCTGGGGTTGTAGGACAAACTAAAACCAGTGTCAAGTAGTGGATTAGTTGTTTCACAAATATCTGTGATATTTTGAAAATATCATTGATTTTATTGCAATATATTCAAAAAATGATAAAATCCTAATAAATTGCAACACCTTTTCAAAACATTGTTCTCTTATTGCAGTTGAACACTATTTATTTTTTTATTTGTTCTTTATGTTTATTTTTTTTAATTATTCAAATCTTACTGCCAATATTTTCCCAAGATTTCCTTAAAAATCCTAATTTATTGCAACATTTTCCCTTTCTGAGAAAGTCCTGAGGTCAAAATTTGTGAGGTTGGATCACCACTGAATGGATTTAAACCTTCTGTGGGCTTCCATATGCTCGACCATTACAAGTAACACTGGGAAAATGTTTTGAGCAGGGAAAAGAAAACAAGGAGAAATGCCTGGCACTCTATGTGCATGTATGGGTGTGGGAAATGATGGAAAAAATGCAAGTAGGAAAGAAAGAAGTCAAGACTTTCCAATTGAACCAAGCTAGAAAAATTTTTCATGTGAAAAAAAAATCTAAAAATCCAAGCTTTTCATACCAAAGATTTCTCCATATCCGGAGATAAAATCTTTTCATGTGACCAGCTGCTCTCTCTCCCTCTCTCATGGCACACAAAAGAAAAGTTTTCATATGAGAACTCTATGCAAAATTTTCTTTTCTTATGAGACTTTTTCTCACTTCCAAGCGTGGCCTAGAAGAGTTCACAACTCAGCCAAGAACCCAAAATCTTCAAAGAGTATCTAAAGTCTTTGCAAGGCTATCCTTGGCCTACAAAGACATTGACCAACACGGCATTTCATTTAGCTCATGGGCAGCATTAATGTATCAAGCTGTGAATTCATCAAATATACCTAGAACCATAATAAAACGCCTTGGCTACAAAATGTTGTCCTACCATTTTTTATTGAAGTAAGAAGTCTGATTCATGTTACCCAAGCCATCACGTATAAGTCATATAGGAGTGATCCTACATTCAATCCAGCCAAACCAATCGTGGGTTCACCTATGAACGACTTTCGAATTTGAAACAATGTTTTGGCTTTTTTTTTCTTGTTTGGATCATACCCAAGTCCTGGATATTTGAATTAAACAAACGTTTTAAACAAAACCATCTTTTTGAAATCGTATTCGAGTGCATCCAACCCATTAAACAGAACTAGTTGGGGGGCTGTCATAACTCCTCACACGAGGTTGATGTCAGAAAGACTATCTCTCAAGAGCCACAACCAGATTTGTAGAAGTTGAACGTTAAGTTCTACCTAAATCGTGAGTAGGGTGCGTTTGGATGTAAGAACATGAGAGAAAAAATGTCTGAAAAATAAAAAGGTATAATTTTTTTAATTGATCCAAACAAGAAAAAAAAACTTTTCACATGATTTTTTTTTAGTGTGAAAATGTCTCCATCTCGGAGAAATTGTTCATATGACAAGCTGCTCTTTCTCTCTCTCTGTCAATTCAATCTTCACGTCACACGAAAATTTTTCATACAAGAGTTTTGTTTTCTTCCAAACGTCACCTAAATGCAAACAGAAATGATCTTTCTCCAAGGGTGAAATCCTTAAAAAAAAAAAGGAGACTTAAGGTCTACAAACGAAAAAAATAAATAAATTTAAGACGTGCATGATATATTAGTGAATTTCCTAGAAGAACCATATTTACTTTTATTGAGACGAGAAAAGATTGCAAAGGATATATTCGTGATATATACATGAGCTTAAACAGAAAGCCAAAAGAACCAGACGACAAAATGGACCACATCATAATTACTTTTCCTGACTGAGATGCGTGGTGGTGATTGAATATAACCTGACCATCGATCATATACCATATGACCGTAACTGCTCTCTATGGTAACTGGATTTATGCCGCATTTCCAGCTCTTGCACTTTTTCTTGTAATCGACTTTCTCTTGGGTGCACCTGCATCATGATCATTTTCATGATACTTCAATAGCGAAATCTTGCGATAAATTAAAAAATTTGTTTTTTCAAACAAAAATTATTGAGAAATATCAGCATGTATTAAAAAATTAAGGGATACAAAGAATGTAATGCAAAAAATACGAAACATGTTATTACCACATCAATGTCCAGAAAGAAAAAAAAAACAAAAGATATTATCAAAATAGGCAATATTGTTAAAATGTCCTGTATTTTCAAGAATGTATCATGATATCATCTGAAAACATCGCATCAGGTTGCAGCAGAAATGGAAGAAATTGATGGAGCGTAAGCAGAGCAAACAGATGATCTTTCCTATATTTTGATTATTGGAAGCATGGTCATCAGGTTTTGGCTACATGCCAATCAAATCACTATTCGAAAACTGTTTTCATAATTCTGTCATCAGCAAGAAGCTATTTTGCCACCACCAATCGTCATCTGACTCCTCTTTGGTCTCAACTCTCGAGTCGCTAAAGTTCTTATCTGACATATTAAAGCCAGGTTATGCAGAACACAATTACAGCAAGCATAGACAAAATCAGTACAGTTGTTTCTTTCACTTCCACACCACTCAATAATACCACCTTCAGAAGCAAAATTTTCATCATCTGCCTGGGTCCTCACCGATTAAAAAGAAATGACAATTTCAACTTCTATAGATAAAAGGGTGGCATTCCCAGCTTAAACGACACTGACAAATCAGATGTTGGTAATATTCTCTACGGAAGAAATAGAAAGGAAGGCCGCACGTCCAACAAATCCAAAAATCCCAATGAACCAATTTCTTGAAAGACAGAAACATTTATAAGTGCAAAAGCAAGGCCCAGATCCACGTTCTGCATTATGAGAGGTAATTAGGTAGTTTAAAGAGAACGGGACAAGAAAGAGAGGAAGAACATTGTCGGATGTTTGGTTAGCCAATGCCAATGAGATTCATGCTCTCGTTTGTGTGAGAGTCTGAATCTGGTGAGATTCTGCAAATGAAGAGCATTCACGGCTGAGAAAAAGGCCAACCTTGTGACCAACTTTCACAAAATTTAAGGCCAAACCAGTCACATGTAGCGATCACAATCACAACTTTTGTCATGTTTCACTGACATTGAGAAACTGTTGTGATTGTAATTTATGATCATAGAATCTTCAGAAAATTCAAGAATCACAAGGCATTGGAAACTTGCTCCATTTTCCTTAAGAATCACAATCTGAGCAGAAACATGCCCAAGGATTCACACTGTTATGGGATAAAAGCGAAGGCCCCCGTGATGTGCCCCGATGTACCTCAACACTGGAATGGCCTTTCAAACGCACAATGAAACTTGAACTAAACATCGCTTGTCAAGCTCACGGGCACAATATTACAAACACATGCACACACAATCACATAAAGAGAGCATAGAATAAGGCAAAAATGTAGAGACTTCTATTAGCAAGTTAACGAGTACAGAGGAACTCCAAAATCACTTTGCATCAGGGTTCTTAGTCCAAAGGCTATTACATGCACCACAAGAAAGCAAAAGAGGTAACTACATCGAGCAACAAAAGCAAAGAACTTGACGGTCCGAAATACTCTCTCGTGCCTAAGTTGGCGCCATCTTCAGTGACAATCGTGAGTGGTACTCCTCCACAAGTTGATGGTGCTTTTCACATGCTAACAACTTTCTCTAAAGTAGCTTCACTCTTTGGTAGACTTTTTTATTGCACTAGGTACTTCTTCACATCACCAAGATAATTGTTGGAGTGATTGAAGATGACTTCTGGTTCTCTATCTCGAATGTTGGTTGTTGAAGGAGTGCACTGCGGGATCGGAGCATGCTAAGATATGCTCTATTATGGATCTCAGTCATCTTCGTGGAATGACTTCAGGTTGGACACATAAAAGACTGGATGAACTTGAAAGTCGGATGACAAATCCAACTTGTAAGCCAAGTTTCCAACTCGCCTCATGATGGTAAAGGGGTCATCATATTTGCAAATGTAACCTCGATGGCGACCCCGAAAGATAGCAGTGCACTTATGGTAGAACTTTACCAACACTTTATCTCTAACGCTGAACTCTGCAAGTCGACGCTTTTCATTCGCCCATTTCTTTATGTGCTTCGCAACCTTGTTCAAATAGACCTTCACCAACTCTGTCAGTTTCTGACAAACTGGTATGTGTATGGCACTTTCTCATGTCCACGTGCAGCAAGAGAGTGAGGAGTCTGCGGTTATTGCTCCGTTGCAATTTTAAACAGACTATGGTTTGATGACTCACTCTTTTGAAGGTTGTAGAAAAATTGGGCGACATCAAACAAGTTCGCCCGATCCCTCTAGTTAGCACTCACAAAGTGTCGAACATACTCTTCCAGGATGCCATTAATTCACTTCGTCTGCCCATAAGTCTAGGGATGAAGGTTGGTGCTAAAATGCAAATCTATCCCCAGCAATCAGAATACCTCATGTCAAAACTTTCCAGTGAAGCAAGCATCTGGATCACTACAATACTCTTTGAGATTCTTCAATATTTCACTATATTCTGCACAAACTTTATAGTATCGACAACAGGTGGCAGGGGTAGGCACGAAGATAGCATACTTCAAGAACCAATTCATAACCATAAGAATTGAACTGAAACTCTATGTCTTTGGCATACTAACAATGAAGTCATGGTGATGCACTCCCATAGACGGCTCAACACAAGGAATGGATCCAACAATCCTCCCAATCTCTAGTTCACGACTTTATCGAATTGGCAAATCAAGTAGGTTTGCACATAGGCATCTACGTCATCATGCATCTATGGCCAATAATATGCACACTCCAATAATGTGAACGTCATTTGTTGTTCTGGGTGACTAGCCCAATGTGTGTCATGGCACTTCTACATCAAGCATCTTCGCAAAGTTTTCCACTGTGGGATATACAGACGATCTCCAGTGGTGTAGAACAAATCATCCTCAAACCAGAATCTCTGAGTCTTCCCTTCCTTTGCCAATGTGATAATTTGTTGGGCTATCGGATCATTCTTCAATCCTTCTCGAACCTGCTAGAGAAGATCACTTATCGGTTAGCTAGTGTTACATTCCTCCTAGTGCAATGTTGTGAATTTTGCCCTTCAACTTAGGGCATCAACAACAACATTGGTCCTATCAGGCTTATACTCAAGGACTATGTCAAATTTTACAAGGAATTCCTGCCAATGAGCTTGCTTCAGACTCATTTTCTTCTGAGTCTAAAAATAACTTGTCACCACATTGCCAGTGTGCACAATGAACTGCGACCCCAAAAGATAGTGTCTTCACACATTGAGGTAATACACGATAGTCAACATTTATCGCTCGTGTATAGTGTATCATCACTCGATATCCTTCAGTTTGTGGCTCTCAAAGGCAATGGATTGTCCTTGCAGCAACACTTCTCCAATCGTGAAGTCAAATAGATCAGTCTGCACTTCGAATGGTTTGTGACAGTTAGGCAACTTCAGCACAAGCTCCTTAGTCAATACACGCTTTATCTTGTCAAAAGCTTCTTGACAAGAATGAGACCACGCCCATGGCCTATCCTTCTTCAACAGACCAATGAGTAGGGTGACGATCAAAGAATATCCCTGAATGAATCACTGATAATAATTGGTAAGCCTCAAGAAATAACGCAACTTTGGGACCTTAGCAAGTGGCTCCCATTCTTGAATTACCTTGACCTTGTGGTGGTTTATCCTCAACATGCCTCCTCTTATAATGTGGCCAAAAAAATACACTTTATTTTGATCGAATAAGCACTTTTGCTTCACATATATCTTATTATCCTTCAGAGTCTAAAACACAATCTGAAGGCATTAAATATGCTCCTCCATAGAATTGTTGTACACCACTATGTCATCTAGGTAAACCACGATGAACTTGTCAAGGTAAGAGTAAAATAACTTATTCATCAATGTAGAGAAGGTTATGGGTGTGTTCGTGAAGCTAAATGACATAACAACAAACTCGAATGCCCTATATCGTGTCACGCATGTGGTCTTGGCTTCATCCCCTTCGACAATTCTAACCTGCTAATAATCTGATCACATATTCAACTTTGAGAAAACACAAGATTTACCCAACTGATCAAACAAATCCATGATCAAAGAAAGTGGATATTTATTCTTCACAGCCAATCTATTTAATGCTTAGTAATCCACACACAAGTGCTTCGACCCATCAAATGATCATAGCTTTTACCATGTTATCTAATTGTGCTTTGGACGGTCAAATGATCTTGGCTTCTACTATGTTATCTAATTGTTTATACAACTCTGCTAGTTCGACAGTCACCATGTGATATAGTGCCATAGCAGGTGATTGCACACCCGACACCAACTCAATCTCATGATCTACTTTTCTCCGTGAAGGTCGCTTCTTCGATCACTCGATGGGTATAACATTATTGAACTCCTTCAATACTGGTGCTAAGGTCATTGGGATGCCAACAATGCTCTCTTATTCCTCAATCTCGTGAATCGTCATCAAGGAAGGTCTCATCCCCTTTCTTAATACCCTTCTTCAACTGGAGTCTGGACACTAAGTACTCACAAGGCTTCACCATAGGTTGTGCGATAATCCTGCAAGGTTGTTTCTCGTCTTCAAAACTAACAACATTCAGATAAGGCATCGGCACAACCTTGTTGCTTCGAAAGAACTCCATACCTACGATGCCCCTGAAATCATCTATTGGTACTATAGAAAATGTGGCCCTTCTAGACCAGCTCAGGATTCTCACTGATACATCGCGAACAACTCTATAAATAAGTTTGGCTTTAGAGTTTCACCTTCATCTATCTCTCTTACTTTTTCCATTGTAGCCTCAATTGATTTGCTTCTTCAAGAAAAATGAAGTTGTGTGTGGCACCCGTGTCAACCAATGCCTTGGCGAGTCATTCATTCAGAAGGACTTCCAAGTACATCAACTCTTTGCTCATGGATAGTCTGACAATAGGTGTCACCTTTATCACATTTATTTGCATAGCCTCAACAGTCGACTGCTCTTCAGCGGCACGCCCAGCTTCAAGTTGGATGACATTCACAACTCTAGGCTTGCGGTTATCTTCGTTCCATAGACTAGGATTTATGTTCGGATAACGGTTTGCCCAGTGATCACCATGACAGATGTAACAATCTCAACTATGATAATTTTTTTTCTCAGTAGTTGTTTTTTGTTGGTTTTTATGTTGTCCCTTCAGTTGGCCACGATTCTGCTGGTTATCATCTTTTTGGTTTCCATTACCAGCATTGTTCCCTCTATCATTCTACTGATTATCCCTTTTATTATTGTTATGATCATTCTCGAATTGTCTTCCTTGAGATGTCATATTTTGCCTATCAATTTTAGCGAGCTTCTCAGCAATAGCAAGTGTCACATCAAGAGTTTGAGGGTATTGTCAATTAAGCTATATAGCTGCCCACCCGTGCAGTCCATGCATGAAGTGAAACAACTAGTTTGGATCGCCCATGTTATTAATGTCTATCATTAGTGAGGTGAATGCTTTGACATACTCATGAATTAACCTAATCAGCTTCAGAGCCAACATCTTATTGCGGGCAATTCTACTCTTATTCTTGGGCAAAAAGAAGTCACACATTTTCTTCTTGAGGTATGTCCATGAGTTTTATAGCAGGATGCCTATGCTCAACATTGCCTTTATAGCGTCTTTACCAAAGCATAACATCATCAATAAGATACATAGTTGCAGTGTGCAATAAATCTGCACCTTCTGTCATACCTCCAACATCGAGATACTAGTCTATCAAGTAAATAAAGTTATCGAGATCTCTCAAGTTTCGAGTATCTTTGTACTTTGTAGGCTCAGACAACTTAATATGTGACCCCACGTGCCACTGCTCCACTAGCTGAGGCATTTCTTAACTGGTCATTCTTTCATCGGACAATATCCAATTTATTAGTCAAAATGTTAAACATTTTCTTCATATCATCAAACTTGCTATTAAGACTACCAATAGAGTCTTCATATCTAGTGGCAAGATATTCCACATAATCTTTTGCTCCATCTACTATAGTCTTGATCTCTTGAACAACCACCCCAAAAGCAATATTAGTATCATTAACCAACCTTTCCATGTTGATCATGGTCTTTGTCAACTCGACGACATCATGCACAAAAGTTGTCACACGGTTATCAATCATAAACTCATCTTTAGGAAGAACCTGATTACCCGAAGGAATATCCTTATGCTTCTTCGAAGACATTCTCAACGAAAAATATTGAATCCTTGTCTCAAACTTCAACAAAGTTTTGATACCAACTTACCATGGGCTAAAAGTGAAGGCCCCTATGACGTGTCCCAATGTAACCCAACATTGAAACAACCTTTCAAACGCATGGCAAAAATAAAGCTAAATATCGTTCCTTAGGCACAGATGCAATAATACAAGCATGCACGCACACAATCACATAAAAAAAAACATAGAAGAAAAAAAACAAAGACTTATATTAACAAGTACATAAGGACCCCAAAATCACCTTGTACCCTAAAGTTCTTAGGCCAAAGGCCATTGCATTTACTACAAGAAAGCAAAAAAGATAACTACATCAAGCAATAAAAGCAAAAAACTTGGCAGTCCGAAACACGCACCATCATTGAACATATTTTTACCGGCATATTACCACTTTCGCAAAAAAGTTTTTATTTTCCCCACCTGGCCATTTGACACGGCCTCCAACCCCAAAGGTAAGGAAAGAAGAACTAAATTCAAGGTTAAATAAGCATATGTTTGTAGAACTCCAAAAGCGTTGTTGCGTTGGTACCAAATAGGCACATAGACCCTTATGTATCTAAACATCGTTTATCAAGCCTATCAGTATCAGATGCCAGTAATAAACGTGTTTCAAAACCATAAATAAAAGTATCAAATGTTTAATAAACTCAAGCCGATTACTTGAGAAACTCAGCGTCTTTAGTAGAAATGTGTTTCTACCACAATATAAGTATCAAATTGGTATCTATCAACATTCACAAATAATTACAGAGTATTTTCATTGAGAATTTCAAATATTACAACTTATAAAAAAATAGAAAATGATGATCAAATGAGCAAGTTTAACTAATTTAATTTGTCGGTATCTTTATGAAAAATTATACAGTATCAATTGTTTAAAAACTCAATACAAATTCTTTTCAAAATCGTACCAATATTTACTAGAGAATTGTATCCAAATCTTCTGAAAGTATGCGAGCAAAAACATATCTGAAATTTTTGAAATCCTCACCAGTACCAGTACCCATCCCATTACCTGTACCCGTTTCCTGCAACTATGTCCAAAAGTGCATCTGCTGCATTTGCACCTAAAATTGCACCAATCCAAGAAAAAGAAGAATTCCAAACGGACATATATGTTTATTTAATTTGATCACGTATGATAAGGGCTGCCTAATACACCTGTGAAACAATTTTTAGGTATCGCATATTCAAGCATACCATCCCTGATGTACAGCAGACCCTTAAATAGACAATATGCTAGCACTGCTTTACTGGAATACATATCAGGGAAACAAACGCCCAACAGTTGGCAGTTCAATTAAAATCTATAGTAGGATAAATCATACACAAGATTGTGAATCTAAAAAATTGACTCCAGTGAATCTTCAAATGACACAATCATTGTGTGCGAGTTCTGCTGTTCTCTGCAGCCCTAACTTGAATAAAATAGGGGTGTGCCTGCAAAGGATGGAAGCCAAACATCATCATTCAGGATGCAAATATCCTTAACAAAGTACCACGAGGCTAAAGTTACTCCTATTAGAGACAGAGAAAGTGAATTAGTTCTACAGTGCATGGCTAAGCCACATCCAACTGTAGGAAACAGAGAGCAGTGCATGTCAGATCTTACAAACTGATTTGCAAAATCGAACCAGGTTATGTCGACTCCACTGTGAGTTATCAGGTGATGGATCAAACACCAACGCATAAACAGATTTTTCATATGCAGTAGCCAACTGGCATGGCCCAGTCACATTAGCTGTATTGAACTTGGACGTAAATACTGATTCTCTATCCTCCAGAAAATGATCCATATGTTTTTGCTGTTCGCAACTTGGCAGGAAATAATAAAATAGAAATAGATGAATGATAGACTCTTGAAAGTACTCTTGAAAGTAGAAATGATGAAAGCACCCAAAAACCACATTAAACCCATGTGAGAAGGCTGCATAGTTTCTTATATAAAAAAAGGTATAAAAAAATTAAAGCACTTTTAAACATTTAACATTAGTAATGAAAAGAACTCTTACTGGTATTTGACCATTGAAGCAACAAAAGAACAAATATTTTTAATGGTGGTCCTGCAAAATCCATAATAGGGAAAGAAAGAAGTTAAGAGTAAAGCTATTTTACACAAACGTGCATGTGGTAGTGATAGCACAAATTCAATTTTGTACATCACCAAAGTTTTCAAGTAAAAAAGGGACTTGTCATGTCCAGGAACTGGTTTCAAGCAAGGATACTATCAAACCCTCTATCATAATCCAAAACTAAGCCTCAAAAGGGTACAACTGAAACAAGAAGGGCCTCAAAAGGCATCCAAGAAGGTTATTATATTGAATATGCATGAAAGGGTAGCTCAAATAGCAGAGAACAGGTGCAAATCAGAAAGAGGAAAAAGGATTTCAACCGGCTGATAATGGAGAAAATGAATGAAATTTGAAACATAACCAACTCAGCATTAATATAAATCAGTCAGAACTCAGAAGTCACAGTCAACTAGAATTACCATTGCTTCCCGTGCTGCCAGTCTATCTTGCTGATCATAACGAAGAAGTTTATCAAGAAAATCAATAGCCTGTATGTCAGAAGCCGTTAAGTTAGCTGACAGAAGCAAAGGACAAGATTATCTCAACCTGAACGGATCAAATATGAAGGAAGAAATAAAAAACGTGACTCTGAGAAAACAATACAACCTCTGGGGAAACCAAATGCTGATTATCCACATTGATAAATTTAGACCAGGGCTTTCGGCTGTGCCTGAAAAGTGTGCAGAAAGGAAGAAACATGGTCACAAATTTAGCAGTTTTTTTCATAAGGTAATAGAAAAGCGCTATCCTATTCTGTGCAACTACTTTAGATTATCAGGTAAAATTAGAACATTCTGTACAACAGAAAGCAGCTACATCTCTTGTGCAAATGATACCTGCCAACTAGGGCATCCAGTTGAGGATCAAGTTCCAAGCGGTATTTGTTTAGGTAAGCATTTAATTCATCTGTACCAAGTACCTGAAAGGAATTAAACAAAAGAAACAAAATTTCCGACTGCAATAAAAACAGCTAGTAGCTAACCCCAAATCTTAGGTGGTGAAAGAGTTGTGCAATATTATTAATGCTAAATGTCATTTAACAGGATGTATATCAGTCCTGCAGCAGAGGAAAAATTTAGAATAACATGCGAATAAGATTGCAAAAAAGCATCAAAATTAATCATTTAAAATATTTAGATTTTTCCCTAATATTTCCACCCAATGAAAAATGAACCACTTTGAGTCTTTGACATTACAACAAACCAAAAAAGTAGCAGCACTTGCAAATTTGGGAAAAATAAGATGTTATTACATTAAAATCCAGCATTCTTATGCAGTTGCTTGTGCTTTCAAATGGAATCTTCATACATGTCGCTAACTATTTCTGCTAAAGAGGGAGCATTTGAGTTAGGGATGTAAATGGGTCGGACTCGGGTTGGATATAGGGAATACCAAGTTCGATCTAATCGGATTTGGATTCTCGATTCAGAGTCAGATGGGATCAGTTAAAACTTAAAACCGAATCTGGATCCGACTAACTCAAAACCCAACAATTAAATGTATTTGGATTCGGTTTTTAGTCAAATTCTGAGCTTAGTCAAAGTCAGACTCGGATTCGGATGAGAAAACCAATACTGAGTCTGGATGCAATTATCAATGGGCTCCTACTTTGGCTACTGGATCCGACTAATCAGATTTGGATTCAGGTCAGATGTTGGATAATATCCAACCCATTGACATCCCTAATAGGAGTAAAAAATGTGGTATTTGAAAAAAAAAACAGTTCTTATCTGGGGTAAGAATTCCAGTCGGTCACTAGGAAGGTCATGGAAACGGTTTGTAATCAAACCCAAAAAGGTCTTAGGCTCTTAGCCCAAATCCAGCCCAGCAGCTTACTGGGATGGGCATTGTCAGGTTCAAGCCTCTCCAAAAGCTCATTAGGTTGAACCCTAGTCTCCAAGCTTGACTCTTGTTGACAAGATAAAATAGTGGCTAGATGGAGTAAATAAGTTTGTGTATGTGTGTATTGAAGTGAGATTAGGCCACAATAACCACGAGAACTCTTTATTCACCACATCCCCCATGGTGACCTCCATCAAATCACAAAATAGTCTAACTGCGTGGCACTTCTTACAACCATGATCATTCAACAGGCAACCAGGAAACAAAACCTGGAGAGGGAAGCATTGTTTAGAACACAAATGACTAACCTAGTCCTAGCACACTCCCCCTTTATCTTCTCTGCCTACTGGCATATTGCAATGACTCGTTCTGGAGGGAAAAGTGAGTGAGAGACCTTTTTTCCAAATCGCAGCAGCCACCACTGAAGGCTGATGGCTGGAAATGTCATGAAGGGGGAGATGGGATTCGGCATAGGTGTGGTGGACATTTCTAATTAAACCAATATATAATATTATAGATTTGGAATAATTCCTGAACACATGCAACATTATGATGTTTCCAACCATGAAGGGTCCATTATGAACATAAGTATAGCAATGCCCCAAGAAGAAACAAATATCTGTGTGGATAAGAATGGGATTTTCCTTTCAGAAGTACCTTCGCAATCTTAACAAGCTGATCATGGTTATCATGGCCGTAGAAGAAGGGCTCTTTTCGAAAGATCTGCAAGTTATTAGAAAAGCTCGTTAATTACCCAACAAGAATGCAAGAGACAGTGTGAATATCATATTAAAACAAGATCATGTCCTTCAAGAATTGTAAATTGGCAGATGTAGACCAATGGAAGAAAGACACTGACCATTCCTGCAAACATGCAACCAAGGCTCCACATGTCCAAAGAATAATCATAATCTTGCAAGTCGACCAATAGTTCAGGGCCCTTAAAGTATCTGCAAAGTAACAAGGTAAAGAAAATGGAAAAAACATTAAGTATATAACGTACTTACAATAATGCCTAACCAAGTAAACATACAATGCAGCAACACTCAATGATTACCAATGCTTTCAAAATATATAAAGCAGTTGCACTTGTGAAAGTCTTAAATTACTTGAACATATGCAAGTACTAGATTCATAATAAAAACAAAAACAGAAACTTGCAAGTTATATGCAGGTAATGGTAAAAACAAAAACACACTTGCACTGTACAAGTCCCAAAATCCAACCCCCGCTTGAAAGTACCTACCTACTACTAGCCTTCAGTTATACATTCTTCCATAATAATATCTACATCCTAGCAAGTTCCTTTGAATGAAGACTTCAAGAGAAGCATGAAGGAGGATGACAGTAGAGATAGAGACAATCACGTTTGTCAGATGACAACCTAACAAACAAAATTGTACCAACTATGAAAGGTATCTCCTCATAGTGGCAGTACTAAACTTGAAGAGCATGTACTCTGAACTCCTATATACAAGGGACCATAACTAGATGAAGGCATCAACATAAAATCACATACCAAGATTAAAAAATGAAAGATCAAAATCATAAGGAGAGAATCTGATCAAGAGAAACTGGTGGCTACAAGAGAGCT
The DNA here is from genome assembly GCF_984573655.1 of Nuphar pumila. Lineage (NCBI taxonomy): Eukaryota > Viridiplantae > Streptophyta > Magnoliopsida > Nymphaeales > Nymphaeaceae > Nuphar > Nuphar pumila. Next base: position 2,548,211 of record NC_143249.1, on the reverse strand, counting down.
GAAAGCCCAGAGATTCAAAGAATCCTTTTGTCTTCTTTCCCCCTCTCTCTTCCTCTTTCTCTTCTTACCTTATGAAAAATCATAGCTACATGCTCTCAGAATCAACAGTCATCCAAAGACGGGTCTTTAAATAACATTTTTGAAGGTTCCCCACTTTGTCTCTGCTCTCTTTCTTTGAGCGGAGATAATACAAAAGTTTTCAACAACCAATAGCAAAATTTTAAGGAGAGAACAAGAAGGAAACGAAAAAATATTGAAGCTAATCTTGATTGTCCAAAAAGATTTGATCATTCCCATGAACATCACGTCATGGCCTATGTCCATGTTAGTGTCTCGGCATGTTGAAATAGGACATGAAGTCTAAGCAAAGTATCCACATAGACAGCATCCTTAGCTAGAACTTAGAACATATAGCCACATGCTACAACACGAGGCTACAAGATTTGAAAAAATACAGGACAATATTTGCCAGCAGATTCAATAATAAACACAAAATGAGATAAGTAGATGGATTAAGTTTAAGCATTACCTTGAAGCAACGCGCACATTGTACTCCTTGCCAGGATGATAAAATTCAGCAAGTCCCCAATCTATCAAGCGAAGCTTTCGCAGTTCATGATCTATCATAACATTGTGAGGTTTAACATCTCGATGCATTATTCCTTGTGAATGACAATAATCCAGTGCCTGTGAATATAGAAGCTAATGAGTAATACAGAGGTAGAATATTTTACAATTGTAGTAATAATATTCCAACAGGGACATATCTCAAGTAAAGAGTACAAGTGGTGCCAGCTAGCATAGATCCATAATCATGAAATACCAGCTCCAAGGGCAGGAAAGCTTGCCCAACTGTTTATTCTAGATATAAAATATAGTGGAAATGAACAGAATTCATACATGCATTTTCAAATCACTTTCAGAATTTAAGAAAGAAACTACAAAGAGTCAAAATGCAATGAGATATGCAAGGGAAAAAGAAAACCACCCACCAAAACCAAATAAACCCAATCCCTCCAGATATTCACTTGTTTCAAATCCTGATTACCAACACGCTGGATGATGAAACCAGCTCTTGCGAAACATGGCCATCATGTTAAAGGATTTACCAGATTATAGAACTTATATTTCTACCGTCAATCTGACTAAATGAACAAAAGAGAAATTCCTGATTTGTTCATGTGACTCTAGAAAACAATCCAATTTTGAAAAGTTTTAAAAAATCGCAGTCCACAAAAAAGGTTTTATGGTCAATCTTCTCTAGAGCATACTGATATAACACGTCAATCACTATTTTTGAAAGTCTGAATACAAACAAGATCCAGTCAAATGACTAATATGAGAAGCCAGATCAATGTCAGTTAAGAAACAGAAATAAATAAGACAAACCATGAGAGAGAGGAGACGACAAAAGAAACAAAACAAGCATATGCTTCTCAAGTTAAATGGGGCATTATTAACATCCAAAAATATTTCAATGAGGTATTTAGCCAAAAAAAAGTATGAAAACCTTCAAATTGACATGTTCAAATAACAGAAACACTTCTTGATATAATAAATACCCCAACAATGGAAACAAAGCAGATTTGATATTGTTCTTTCCTTTCAAAAGGTAAAACTTCATTTAAAATAAGATAGAAAAAGGTGACAACAAGGAGGTTAGACATAGCCACAAGCAAATCTACAGAAAAGGTTGAGAGCCACTGACGATCTGAGAAAACAAGCTGCATCGAAATAGAGATAAAAAAGCTAGTTGTCTAAATAGCCAGAAGTATATTCTTAGTCAGCAAGCAATTTAGTCTGCATGGGAAGGGTCCACTCCTCATCGAAGAAGGATGCGATAGAAAATAAAAACTAAAAGGGAAAAGACAATCCAAACAAAATAATCAAGATGTACAAAGTTACAAACCTTAAGAAGCTCATATATATAATACCGTATGTCATAATCTGTCAATGTTGGGTATAGGATTTTGAAGTCTGTACTGTTCACATATTCAAAAATCAGGCTAGGAGTTTTTGAGTGCTGATCACGGACAATATCAAGTAGCTTCACAATGTTTGGACCTCCACAAAGGTTTTGAAGTATCTTGATCTCCCTCTTTATCTGCACCAACAACAGAATTTTCACATGTATCTGGCAAGTGGTAACATATAAAACAAAATATAAGCAAATATCACATTAGACATCAAATCCTGGGAAGACGGAACACTGAAGAAAAGTAATGGGAAACCATGAAACTTTAGATATTCCCATTACAAACTAGAATGGGTAAACAATAAAAAAAAGCTTATACAATTTGACCTACCTTTTCAAGTAATTGCAGGGCATACCTATGTTGTAAATATTTTATTTATCACACAATATGATACAAGAAATCATAGCATTGTATCACCTTACAATAGAACAAACCCTTCCATATTGAAATATGGATACATCAACGGTTTTTTACCTTATCGTAAATACAATATTGTATCACGTTATGTCATACGTTACTGTATAAGTCAGCATCTTGCTAATATCATGTGTTCTGGGTTGACATTTTTTCATTTTCCATTTCTGCTAGATCTTTAAGATCAAATAAGATCAGTTGACTCCTTTTTGTTTATATATATATATATATATATATATATATATATATATATATATATATATATATATATATATACACCCACTAGGGGTAAATCAGTCTTTTCACTTGTAAATACGCATAGCCATCGGGGATATGTTTTTCTCTTCTTATTTTTGTATTTCTTTCTTTTTCTTTTTGTAAGATGGGTTCCACCATAGTCATTGGACCCCTCAAGGCTCCCAACGACTCTATGGGAGCCCCTTTTTGGTTCTTTTTTGTTTATAAACAAGGGGCTTTCCACCCACCTCAATTTAAGTTTGTTTAAGCTTTTCTCAATAAAATTACTATCTGTTTTTTAGAGCTCTCTCTCTCTCTCATATTGTGTGTTTGTCAATTGCCACTTTGTGGCCTATTGTATTTTTTCCCATTAGTGGCATTTTGCTTGTATGCTTGTGCATCTCTTAATCACTTAGTGACATTACCACTTTTCATTAGTATGTCATTTCATGGTATCATGAGCTTGGTTGTGAAAGCATCATTGGGATACTCTTTCTTAAGTTTGAGTAAGTTCTAAGTATCGTACTTTTGTCCTACAATTCCCTACATAATGGCCAACAAAGATACAAAGATTGATCTTTCATTCAAATTAAATGGAACCAACTATAGAATGTAGGAGGCCGCCATGAAAAACAACCTCAAAGGTAAGAGACTTTGAGGATGTATATGTGGATTAAAGAATACCAATCTAAAGTTGAAGATTGGGAAAGTGAGCATGCCAAAATATTGTCATGATTCGTGGAACTCAAAATTTATGCCAGTCTTACCAAATTCAAGAAGGCAAACGAAGCATGGTTCTGTAAAAATGTCTTCAAAGAGACAATATTCATACAAGCACTAATTTCTCACAAGAAATGTGCACAAAGGCACCCAAACAACACTTGAATAATTATGCACAAAGGCATAAAAATAGCACACATGCACAAAGGGATAAAAATAAATATCTTTATTGAAATGCAAAGGAGCTTGAGCTCTCAAGCTTAAAATGTATAAGGGGAGAACCCCTATTTATAAGGACCAAAAGAGGGACCCTTGGAGGGGATCCAATCTAGTCGTTGGAGCCCCTCCAACGGTCACTATTGTGACCGTTGGAGCCCCGGTCACTATTGTGACCGTTGGAGGGGCCCAACGACTAGATTGGCCCCTCCAAGGCAAGTACAAGGTACAAATATAAAAAAGAAAATAAAAAATACAAACATATTCCTATTGGAATATGCGTAAAATGTGAAAAGCCTAAATTACCTTTTATTGGGTATTACAAACAAAGTAGATTATATATATGTATATATGCATAGAGATACGTATACATATATATATATAATATATATATGTATCTTCTATGTATATATATACACAATAGGAATACATTTTAACACCCCCCCTCAAACTTACAGTGTGATAACCGCAAGTTTGCCAAGAAGAAAATTAAATCTAGGAGAGCAGAGCGCCTTAGTGAAGAAGTCAGTCAGTTGATATTCGGATGTCACATATGGGAGATTGATGACCTTCTTCAAGTATTCTTCTCAGACATAGTGGCAGTCCATCTCAATATGCTTCGTGCGCTCATGAAAAATGTGGTTCTTGGCAATATATATCGCACTCTTGTTGTCGCAACATAACTTTATTGGTTCTTGAATGCAAACTCTCATATCTTTTAGTAAGCGGTGAATCCATACTATTTCCATGGTTGTAGATGTCATGGCTCCATACTCGGCTTCGGTAAAAGATAGAGACACCTTTTGTTGTTTTTTGCATTTCCAAGAAACCAATGATCCTCTTAAAAAAATATAAAAACCAGTGGTGGAGTGACGATTATTAGGGTCACCTCCCCAATCAAAGTCAGTATATGCAATTAAATTTAACTCAGAAGATGAAGAAAGAAGGACTCATTTATTTATTGTCCTCTTTATAAATCTGATGATGCAAAGAACTGCACTCATGTGAACCGATGTAGGGGCATGTTGGAATTGACTGGCGATATGAACTGCGTGAGACATATCGAGCCTGGTGATACTAAGATACATCAATGATCCAACCAGTTGTCTGTAAGGAGTGGGGTTATCTAGAGGAATCCCATCATCAATTTTCATCTTTGATCCAACTACCTCTGGTGTTTCACAAATTTTGTCATCAGTAATACCTGACCTGTCAATGACCTCACAAGCAAGTTTAGTTTGGGATAGGAAATATCCTCTATGAGAAAAGACAGCTTCAATGCCTAAAAAATATGTCAGAAATCCTAAGTCTTGTGAAAATCTCTATAAAAAAAGATTTTGTGTATAAACACAATACTACAAACACAAAGTGTGCACAAAGGCATAAAAGGAGAACTCTCATAAGTGCACAAAGGCACGGATACAAATGCACAAATGTAAAAAAATATCAACTTCAATATCTTGGGTCCCAAAAGGGGGCTTTACAAAAGTGTATTGTTACAAGGGGGTAACACCCCATATTTATAATACAAGGGAGAGAGGGAATGAGGGAGTGTTGGGCTCCCAACGGCTCTAAATAGAGTTGTTGGGAGTCCAACAACTCTCTCTACTTTATGCTTTTTGACTTTGGTCAAAAAAGCATAAAGCCAAATAAGTCCAAAAATAAACTAAAAAAGAAAAAGAAACCTAACCTAGTTAAATAAACTAACCCAATCCTAACTAAACTTAAAAGTAAACTAAAACTATGAGATTACATATTAAATTATGTTACATTATTTAAGAAGTCTGACATCTCAAATCTCTCTGTGAAAGCATGCTTAATTCTTTTTATTCTCTTGACATCATCGCCTGTAATTAACATATCATCAACATATAATAGCAAGATTACAATTCCTGCATCAGATCTTTTCACAAACAGGGCAATGTCAGTATAGCATGAGATAAATCCATTTTTTGTCATTAAGTTGTTAAAACAGTCATATCAAGCCTTGGGAGCTTGTTTTAAACCATAGAGCGTTTTTCGTAAACGAAGAACATTTTCGTTAGGACAGTTCATTCTAGGAGAAGCATCCATGTAAACTTCTTCATTTAAATCCTTATTTAAAAATGCATTTTTAACATTCATTTGGTATATGTTTTACTTTTTAATTGACGTAATGATAATAAGACGTCTAATTGTAACCATTCGTGCAACTGGAGCAAATGTTTCATCATAGTCTATCCCATATTCTTGACCATAACCCTTAGCAACTAGACGAGCTTTATATCGCTCAAGAGTCCCATCACTCTTGGTTTTAACCTTAAAAACCCATTTACATCCTATAGTTTTTTTCCCTTTTGGAAGATCTTGAAATTCTCATGTCTTAGCCTTTCTAAGGGCTTTAAGTTCATTTTCCATAGCCTCTATCAATTCATCACTCTTTTTAGCCTCTTCGAAAAAAAATTGGTTATGTGTATGAGTGAATGGCACTAAGGCAAAGGCTTTATGTTTAGGAGAGAATGAGTCATAGGATATGAACCTAGAAGGGGGTTTCCTATTTCTCTTTGTTCTTTGCGAACTTTCATTACTTGATATAGTGGTTTCATTAAGCTCATTATATTTTTCTATAGCACTTCTAAAACTGTTTTTATCTCTATGTGTATAGGTAATAGGCTCCTTGTATGTTTTATCATCAATCTCTTGATAAATAGATGGATGAGGAAAGTTGTTATTTTCCTCAACTTTATTATTATTAGGGTAATTTTGAGGGGACTCATCATCACTAATGTCATCATCTCCAGATAATAGATCGAATAGGAAAGAGTAATCTACATTTTTCTCATGAGATTCATGTCTTTCAAACCCACTAACATTTTCTAGAAAACTTACATTTCTAGACACACAATTTATCATTTTCAACAGCATAGCATCGAAACCCTTTTTGAGTTTCGGAGTATCCAAGAAAAGCACATGGAATGACCTTTGGTGAGTGTTTATCGTTCTTATATGTAAGAACAAAACACTTGCACCCAAAAATTCTTAACCCGGTATAATCAGGTTCTCTCTTATATAAAATTTCAAAGGGTGAAACCTTATTTAAATGTGGATGGAAGACGATTGATGAGATAGACGGACGCAAGAGCCGCCTAGCCCCAAAATCTTTTCGGAATGTTTTGAGAAATAAGTAAGGTTCTCTATGTTTTCTTTCGACCAAACCGTTTTGTTGAGGTGTTTTGGGACATGATTTTTTATGGATTATCCCATGTTTTTCAAGATAATTCTTAAATTCATTTCAGAGATATTCTCCTCCGTCATCGGTTCTAAAAATTTTCAAGTTTTCGTCAAATTGATTTTTAATCATCATATGATAGTTTTTAAAACTCCGCCTGTGTAGTTATACACTGCCGGTCCCAAGCCCGGATAAAGGAGGAGGGTTGCGGTAGGCCTGTGACAGCCAGCATAAAAACTTTGTCATATCCTATGAAAATGAACCAATATGAGAATTTCGTTGGGGCGTTCCCTACTGAGCGATGCGCTGTACTCTCTAGGCCCGGAGGCAGTGATAAATGTGCAAGGGTTGCTAGGTAGTCGCCCAGAAGCGACGCGTCACACCGGCGCCCGGGTGTGGTGTCAAATAGGCAAGGGTTCCCTCACTTTGTTGGACGGGTGGGGGTAAAGAAGTTAGTCCAAGACCATAAAATTAGGTTAGCCACTTGGAACATAGGGTCTTTAACTGGTAAGTTGGTAGAGTTAGTAGATGTTATGTGTAGGAGAAAGATTGATATTTTATGTCTTCAAGAGACCAAATGGGTAGGTGAGAAAGCTAAAGTGATAGAACCTTGGGGATATAAGATTTGGTATACAGGAATAAATAGGAATAGGAATGGAGTAGGGATTGTTATGAGTCGTCAGTTTATAGATAATGTAGTTGAGGTCCGTAGGAAGGGTGATAGAATTTTACTTATTAAATTAGTATTAGGTACGGATATTATTAATATTATTAGTGTTTATGCACCTCAAGTAGGTTTAGATGATTCCATTAAGCATCAATTTTGGGAAGATTTAGATGGAGTAGTACAAGAGACATCTTATGGAGAAAAGCTTTTCATCGGCGGTGACCTTAATGAACATGTAGGCATTAGTAGGGATGGATTTGAGAATATCCATGGAGGCTATGGTATAGGAGAAAGAAATGAAAGTGGAGAAAGGATTTTAGATTTTTGTTTGTCCTATGATATGATCTTAGCAAACACTTGGTTTAGGAAGAGGGAGTCTCACCTAGTAACATTTAAAAGTGGGGTTAATACGAGTCAGATAGATTTTTTCCTACTTAGAAAGAGAGATAGGGGTTGTTGCATCGATTGTAAGGTTATACCAGGAGAAAGTGTAGCTACACAACATAGAGTCTTAATTTTAGATCTTAGAATTAGACAATGCCGCAAAAGGGATAGACATAGGATAGATCCTAGAATTAAGTGGTGGGCACTGAAAGGAGCTAAACAAGAAATGTTTGTAGAGCAGGTAGTTAAGGAAGTTGATTGGTGTCTCGAGGAGGATTCAGAATCAATGTGGAATAAGATAGCGGGTGGTATGAGAAAAGTAGCTAAGGAGGTATTGGGTGAGTCTAAAGGCGGTGCACCACTAGGTAAGGATACATCATGGTGGAACGAGGATGTCAAATTAGCTATTAAGGTTAAAAGAGAGTGTTATAGAAATCTAAGTAAGAGTCGTGATAATGAGAATTTGGAGAAGTATATGATAGCAAAGAAGGAAGCTAAAAAAGTTGTTCGAAACGCGAGGGCTAAGGTATATAAGGAGGTTTATGACAAGTTGGATACCAAAGAAGGCGAGAAGGATATTTATAGGCTTGCAAAGATGAGAGATAGGAAATCAAAGGATTTGGGTATGGTTAGATGTATCAAAGATGAAACGCAAAGGGTTTTAGTCAAAGATGAGGAGATTAAGGAGAGATGGAAAGATTATTTTGATAAGCTATTTAATGATAGTCATGCTCAAGATCTTGGAGACTTCTCCATTCCTTTTCATGAGATAAATCGTGACTTCATGCGCAAGATTCAAAAGAAAGAAATTGCAGAGGCTTTGAAGAAAATGAAATCAAGAAGGGCAGTTGGCCCAGATGGTATACCTATCGAGGCTTGGAAATGCTTGGGAGAGAAAGGTTTAGAATGGTTGACAAATCTTTTTAACTTGATTTGGCGAACAAATAAGATGCCTAATGAGTGGAGGAAGAGTACTTTGGTGCCTTTATATAAGAATAAGGGTGATATACAAGATTGCACAAACTATCGTGGTATAAAACTCATGAGTCATACTATGAAACTTTGGGAGAGGGTGATTAAGTCTAGGTTGAGGAAGGTTGTCATGATATCGGAGAATCAATTTGGTTTTATGCCTGGAAGATCAACTATGGAAGCTATACATCTTCTTAGACAACTTATTGAAAGATATAGAGAGAGAAACAAAGATTTGCATATGGTTTTTATTGATTTAGAGAAGGCATACGATAGAGTACCTAGGGACGTTCTCTGGTGGACAATGATGAAGAAAGGTGTTTCTCTCAAGTACATTAGTATAATTAAAGATATGTATGAAGGAGTAGTAACCAATGTCCGCACTTGTGGAGGGGTGACAACCAATTTCCCGATAACGGTTGGGTTACATCAAGGATCTGCTTTAAGCCCTTTCCTATTTGCGATAGTGATGGATGAGCTTACGAGATCAATTCAAGAAAATGTACCGTGGTGTATGTTGTTTGCTGATGATATTGTTTTGATTGATGAGTCTAGAGCTGGGGTTAATGCTAAGTTAGAATTATGGAGACAGACATTGGAAGCTAGAGGTTTTAAGTTGAGTAAGAGTAAGACTGAATATATGGAATGTCGGTTTAGTAAGCAACGAAGTAGTGATGGGAGTGTAGTGAAGCTTGGTGAGCAAGATATACCGGTGAATGATTATTTCAAATATTTGGGATCCATCATTCAAAAGTATGGAGAAATTGATGGAGATGTAAATCATAGGATAAAGGTTGGGTGGATGAAATGGAAAAGTGCTACTGGAGTGCTGTGCGATCGTAGAATGCCATTGCGGTTGAAGGGAAAGTTTTATAGGACGACTATTAGACCTGCTTTACTATATGGTACAGAATGTTGGGCTGCCAAGAGACATCATATTCAAAAAATGAGTGTAGCTGAGATGCGGATGCTTAGATGGATGTGTGGAAATACAATAAAAGATAAGATTCAGAACGAAGAGATACGTAAGAAGGTAGGTGTTGCACCCATTGAAAATAAGATGCGAGAGAATCGTTTACGGTGGTTTGGACATATTCGGCGAAGGCCTAATGATGCTCCAGTTAGAAGGTTGGAGAAATGGGAAAATATATTAGTTAAAAGAGGTCGGGGTAGGCCTAGGAAGACTTGGATGGAGATGATAGGAAAGGATATGAATGCTTTGAACCTCACCGAGGACATGGCGTTGGATAGAAATGATTGGAGGAAAAGGATTCATGTGGAAGACCCAAAATGAATTTCTTTTTTGGTTCATATCGCTGACCCCAATTGTTTTGGGATGAAGGCGTAGTTGTTGTTGTTGTTGTTGTTGTTGTATATGATAGTTTTTAAATGTTGTGAAAACCTCATGTTTATGCTTGAGAAAGTATATCCAAGAATATCTAGAATAATCATCCACAAAGATCACATACTATGCAAACCCTCCTTTTGAGATAACGGGTGTCGATCCCCAAACATCTGAATGAACAAGTTGAAATGATTTTGTAGTAAACATAGATCTTTGACAAAAATGCAAACTTCTCATTTTTCCAAGAGTGCAATCATTACAAGTGAAATCATTCTTAAATAGATGTTTGGCAAAAGGTAAGAAAGAAATCTTGGTGACATTGGGATGCCCAAGTCTTTTGTGCCATACATTAATGTCTTTATGTTGCACAACATTACAAAAAGGATTCTTTGGAATACGAAGAAAGTCCACATAGTATAGATCTTCCTTCTTAGAGTCTTCCCCAATTAACTTCTCAGACTGGCAATCCTGTATCCAACATTTATTAGATGAAAATTTTACATCACATTCATGGTCCGAGAGTTGAGAGACTGAAAGCAAATTTAAATTCAATTTTGGTATAAATCTAATTTTAGGGATAAGAAAACTTTGTTCTTCAAAATTTTTGATTCCTTTGATTTCAAGAGAAGTGCCCTCCGCATTTGAAACAAAAGTTGGAGAAGAATTTTTTAAATATTTGGAAAGAGAACAAATATTTGGAGACATATGAAAAGAAGCACCCGAATCCAAAAGCCAAGAAGTCTTACCGAGAGGAGAGAAGGTGGATGTGGCCGCTCCGAAAATTGCTCCCTTTACAAGTGATTAAAGTGCTTCTACAATTTGATGTAAAGAAAGAGTGCCATTTGAAGAAGATGAACTTTCTTCCTTTTTGAAGTTGAGATGTGGTAGCCATAGCTAGCAACTTCTTCCATTTTGGGCAAACCGGTTTGATATGTCCCGGTTCCTTACAAAAGTGACACACAATCTTGCTATAGTCTCTTTTACCTCCTTAACCAATTGATCCTTGATTTTGATTTTTGAAGTGGAGAGGTTTGTAAGTTCTCAAATTGTCCCCCGGTCTTGAGACGACATTTACACCATCACTATCTTCTTGGTTGGAGGGTGTTGCAAGAACACTTGGGTTATTTTTGCTTATACCCATACGGGTCTCTTCCCCACTCAGTATTGTAATAACATCCTCAAGAGAAGGGGAAGTAAAGGAGGAAAGAAGGGAGGATCGTATTTGTTTAAATTCAGGTCTAAGCCCAATTAAAAAAATGAAAAAATGATAGTCCTTCAATTGCTTATGCCTAAGCTCAATGGCTTCACCACTGTATTTGGGCTCAAGCATGGCAAGTTCATCCCAAATGGATGATAATTCCGCAAAATATTCTCTAATAATCATTTCATTTTGTCGGAGGGTCAAGGCCCTTTTTTTTAAGATAATACTTGTGAGATAAATCTCTTGAAGTATATATCTTTTCAAGATATTGCCATGCTTGAAAAGTTTTTTTTGAATTTTATAATGCTGGCATTGATCCTTGTCTCAACGGATGAGAAAATCCATGATAGGATTTTAAAATTTCTCATTTCCCATTCCTCATGCTTCTTGGAATAGAATTCAAGAGCTTTATTTCTTTCTTCACCTTCAAGAATTTTTATTTCTCCTTTTTCAACCGAAGTAATCTTTGGTTCCGATTCCCGTATTGAGCCTTGGACATATCCCCAAAGCCCTTTACCCTTGACATGGGCTTCCATATTTCTGGCCCAAACATGATAATTTAAGTCATTCAATTTGAACCCAAGTGAGAAGTGTGAATCTTTTTCCCCCATTTGAGAAGAGGAGAGAAGAAATTCTTACCACAAGATGAGTTTCTTGGAGCTTACTTGGCGAAGTATGCTTCTTGATACAAAAGGCAAGAGGTCTTCACATCAAAATCCAAGGAGAGGTGTACACGACTTTCGAGGTGCACGATGAAATGAAGTGTCACACTATTCACTTCTATAGTAACCAAGCTCCGATACCATGTAAAAATGTCTTCAAAGAGACAATATGCATACAAGCACTAATTTCTCACAAAGAGATGTGCACAAAGGCACCCAAACAACACTTGAATAATTATGCACAAAGGCATAAAAATAGCACACATATGCACAAAGGCATAAAAATAAATATTTCTATTGAAATGCAAAGGAGCTTGAGCTCTCAAACTTAAAATGTATAAGGGGAGAACCCCTATTTATAAGGACCAAAAGAGGGACCCTTCAGGGGCTCCAATCTAGTCGTTGGAGCCCCTCCAACGGTCACTATTGTGCAAGTACAAGGTACAAAAATAAAAAATAAAAATAAAGAAAATAAAAAAGATAAAAAATTAAAAAACATATTCCTATTGGAATATGCGTAAAATGTGAAAAGCCTAAATTACCCTTTATCGAGTATTACAAACAAAGTAGATTATATATATATATATATATACACACACTAGGAATACATTTTAACAAGTTCTTCATGAAAGGTATGTACACTTTCTATGAGCATTAGAGACTATTATAGTATTTTATCCCCCTTATAGGCTGAACTAGCTCTTCTCGAACCACAATGGGAAGGAAGCATTATTGTCGTGAGGCAAGAGCAAATAGAGAGAGAGAGAGAGAGAGAAAAGTTTTTTCAATTTATCCACGGGCTTCGTCCTTGTTAAAATGTAAAACTGTACATATATGTATATATAATAATATTATATTATTATATATATATAAATACATTTTTAATTTCTTTCTTTTCTGTATTTTTTTTCCTTTATTTTTATTTTTTGTCTTTATGTCATCTAGTTCAGTTTGAACTAGAATGACTGTTGCTAGTCAAGTCCTGTCCAGACTTGACTAGCAATAGAGCTGTTGGACTGACACAGTCCAACAGCTCTTAATAGAGCTGTTGGACTGACACATTCCAACAGCTCTAAATAGAGCTGTTGGACTGTGCCCAACAGCTCTATTGAGTCCTCTTTCAGCTGTGTATATAAAGGGGTGCAGCCCCTCTTGTATTTTACTTCAATGCTTCTTAAGCAATTGGTTTTTCATATCAATAAAGAATACATTTTTATTTTTATTTTGTTTCCAGTTATACCCTTTTTAAGGGTTATGCTTTAGTGTCATTCTTGACACTTGCTCTTGTTAATCAAAGCTCGTGTTTCGAAGATCCCCATTTCATTTCATGGTATCAGAGCCGCGGAAGTACTAAATCTTGAGGAAAAGCTGCCTCGGTTTCCGTGCCCGTTTGCAAAAGTGTTCGCCACTTGAAGAGAAGTGTTTTATCACTTCATTGGAGAAGATTTCACATCTTGTTGTATTGTTTTTTTTTTTCTTTCTTTCTCATTTTCCTTCTTGTTTCTCTTCTATCCCTATTCTTTCTCTCCTTGTAATCGATGGATGACAATGATAAAGTCACCATCATGCCTATGAAACTAAGCAATACGAACTATGTAACATGGGCTTCAATCATGAAGCACCATATATGGGGAAAAGGCTTATGGGGGATTGTGGATGGTTCCGATTCGGAACCTAAGCTATCTCTTACTAAAAAGGAGGGAGATAAAGACGTCCCTCTATCGGAAGAAGAGAAAATCAAGGCTATTGCCTCATACGAGAAGAAATGGAAAGAATGGAGAATATCTCATGCGAAGATAATGTCATGGCTTATCAATAGCGTTGACATTAAAAAATGCTCAAGTCTTGCCAAATTTGATCATGCCGATAAGGCATGGGAATACCTTAAGAATATGTATTCCCTTAAAGATATTGCACACGTGTGCAACCTCCAAGAAAAAGTTCGAATGATGACACAAGGAGACAAAACTATTCGTGAATATTACAATGGGTTGTCCGAACTTTGGGAAGAACTTTCCCTTTTAGAACCAAAGTGGCATTGTGCCGAAGACATCGAGCTTCGTCAGAAACAACTCAATGTTGAACATTTTTACCAGTTTATCACTGGATTAAGGCCGGAATTTGAAACCACTAAATCGGCCCTACTTCACCGGGGAAAAATTACTTCTATTGTTGAAACTATTGAAGAGTTAACAATGGAAGAAAATCGTCTCCGGAAAGGTTCTTTAAAAATTGAAGATGATTCCGTTTTAGTCGTGTCTAGACCAGGGAATCATGTTCGATCATATAGGCCTCCTCACTTTAACCGACAAAATGGTGACTATGATAAGAAGAAAGTTATTTGTCATCACTGTCATGAACCGGGACACTACAGGCCACAATGTCCCAAACTTAAGGAGCTGAGAGAAAAAAGAGCTGCAATTGCTGGATCGGAGCCTAAAGATCAGGATGCACCAGTTTCCCTGGCAACCACGACCATGGAAGTAGTTTGGCTCCGACGACTGCTTGCTGACATGGGAGTTGAAGCAACAAAGGCTTCACAAATGTGTTGTGACAACAAAAGTGCGATCTACATTGCCAGTAACAGAACATTCCACGAACGCACCAAACACATCGAAATGGATTGTCACTACGTCAGAGAGGAATATCTACACGGGATAATTGATCTGCCATATGTCACTTCAGAATATCAGTTAGCAGACCTCTTTACAAAGCCTCTCGCTGCTCCCCGATTTCACTTTCTCTTAGACAAACTTTCGCTCATTGTACCGTAAGTTTGAGGGGGAGTGTTAAAATGTAAAATTGTACATATATGTATATATAATAATATTATATTATTATATATATATATATATAAATACATTTTTAATTTCTTTCTTTTCTGTATTTTTTTTCCTTTATTTTTATTTTTTGTCTTTATGTCATCTAGTTCAGTTTGAACTAGAATGACTGTTGCTAGTCAAGTCCTGTCCAGACTTGACTAGCAATAGAGCTGTTGGACTGACACATTCCAACAGCTCTAAATAGAGCTGTTGGACTGTGCCCAACAGCTCTATTGAGTCCTCTTTCAGCTGTGTATATAAAGGGGTGCAGCCCCTCTTGTATTTTACTTCAATGCTTCTTAAGCAATTGGTTTTTCATATCAATAAAGAATACATTTTTATTTTTATTTTGTTTTCAGTTATACCCTTTTTAAGGGTTATGCTTTAGTGTCATTCTTGACACTTGCTCTTGTTAATCAAAGCTCGTGTTTCGAAGATCCCCATTTCATTTCAGTCCTGAATTTGAATTAAGATGGTCCCTTCTTCAATGGGCTTCTACCTCTCTTAGTGAAATCCTAGCCTATTTATGCCAAGAAGAAACTCGCTTGGCTCTTAAAAACACATTGATGAGGTCCATGCGATATCTAGACCGAGAAATAACATGAACACATATAAACCTCCCCATTTTTTTAAAAATAACAATGGTGAAGGAAGAAAAATTATTTGTCACCATTATAATGAACCGGGTCATCTTCGAACGGATTGTCCTAAACTTAAAAGAAATGTTGCTTCCATAGAAGATTGTCCAAGCAATTCAAGTGAAGATTCAAAGAGAGATGGAGACATAAAGGACTCTATTGCTCAACTTACGGAAACTCTTCAACAATTCATGAAAATCAATTCTTCCACACATTCCACATTCGGTGTTGCGATCTCATCAACTCTCGGTGTGTCCTCTTGGATCTTTGATTCGAGTGCCTCTTTTCACATGACTTTGAATGCAACTCTTTTATCCAAAGCAACTCTTAATTCTTTTAAATCATTCATTTTCACGGCCGATGGAACATCATTACATGTTGAAGGAACGAAAAGTCTTAAAAAAGTTTTTGGTCAAGACAAAGAATTTCATGTTCCAAAAATTAGAATCATTCCAAAACTTAATTTAAATCTTTTCTCCGTTTCTCAAATTACTAATTTTAAATATAGTGTCTCTTTTTCACCAACCAGTTGTTATGTGCAGGATCTTCAGTCCGAGAAGCGAATTGGGCAAGGCCATAGAAGAGGAGACCTATACTACATGAATTTTTTGTCTTTGCCATCCAAATATTTTTGTAATATCGCTCAATCTAAAGATCTTGGGACTTGACACAAAAGGCTTGGTCGCCCTAGTATTTTCAAATTGTATCTTTTTCCTTTTTTGGAAAATTTTTGTAATGAAAAAGCATTTACTTGCAATGATTGTATCCTTTGAAAAATACATTCGCTTACTTTATCCACAAAGCAATTTTATTTCCAAAAGGCCATTTGAACTAGGGCATTCGGATGTATGCAGACCGACACCCGTTATGGAGGATATTCATATTATGTTGTCTTTATTGATGATTTTACTAGATACACATGGGTTTACTTTATCAAAAATAAATCCGATGTCTTTTTTATCTTTAAAGAATTTCATGTTCTTATTCAAAATCAATTTTAAAACAACATAGCCATTTTTAGATCCGATTCTGAAGGATAATACATGTCAAAAGAATTTTAAAACTATCTTAAACTAAATGACATTATTCATCAAAGATCTTGTCCAAAAACTCCCCAACAAAATGGTCTTACCGAAAGAAAACAGAAGCACCTCATTGAAACAACAAAGACTCTTCTTGTCTCTAAGAATGTTCCAAAGAACTTTTGGGCCGAAGTCGCTCTTACCGCAACTTATCTCATAAATAGAATGCCTTCCTCATCCTTAAAAAATGTTTCTCCCTTTGAAAAAATGTTCAAAATATCACCAAATTTTAAGAGATTGAGGATTTTTTGTTGTAAATGCTTTGTTCTTTTTTAAGGACAAGATAAACTTTGACCAAACGCTCTTGAATATGCTTTTATTGGTTATAGTAAAAATAAAAAAGGTTCCAGATGTTATGATATTCAAAATAACAAACTTTATGTTTCAAGAAATGTGACCTTTCTTGAAAAGCAAAATGGTTTTAAAATTCAAAAATCTAAAGAAGAAATTGACTATTATTTCCTTTATAACTTATTGCCTAGAAATAAGTCTAAAAGTGATTAAATTTGTGATAACAATTCTTATCAAAATGATGCTTTATTGCATCAAAATGATGATTTTTGCAATGAGAATCCCAATAATATACATGTGTATACTCGGCGTGAGGGCAATGAACATCAAAATACTTTCAATATATACTCTGAAGGCATCTCTTTAGAAGATTAAGTTGAAGAATCCCTACCTAGGCGATCTTCTAGAAATAGTAGACCGCCTCAAAAATTTGTGTCATATGATTCCTTTTCCTCAAATTATAAAACTTGTCTAATGATGATTCATTCCTATCATGAGCCTTCCAATTTTAAAGAAGCTAAGCAACATCCACATTTTATTGATGCTATGAAACTTGAACCAGAAGCACTCAACAAAGCTAACACTTGAACAGTTGTAAGTCTACTTTTAGGAGAAAGGGCTATTGGATGTATATGGGTTTATAAAGTCAAAACAAAGAGTGATGGGACATTAGAAAGATACAAAGCTAGGTTAGTTGCTAAAGGATACGCACAAGAATATATAATATATTATGAGGAAACCTTTGCCCCAGTTGCTAGGATGACCAGTTTAAGAACCTTAATAACTTTAGCATCTATTAAACACTGGCCTAACTATCAATTAGATGTTAAAAATGCATTTTTAAATGAGAATCTTTGTGAAGAAATCTTTATGGATCCTCCACCGGGTCTTGAGATTGAAAAAGGGAAAATTCTTAAACTTAACAAAGCTCTTTATGGTCTCAAACAAGCTCCAGAAGCTTGGTATGATCTTTTTAGTAAAGTTGTTCTTGCTAATGATTTTACCTCTTGTTATTCTGATATCGCTCTATTTGTTAAGTCTGCAGAAGATCACATAACTATCTTATTATTATATGTTGATGATATAATCATCACTGGGAGTGATAAAAGGGTATTGAGCTTATTAAAAATATTCTTAAAAACAATTTTGATATGTCTGACCTTGGTTTTCTAAGGTATTTTTTAGGGATCAAAGTTGCATATTCTCCTCGGGGATATGTTTTGTCCCAAAGAAAGCTTGCATCAGACATTATTGTTAAGTCTGGATTAAATGATGAAATGAAAGTGGAGACTCCAGAAGTAATCAACGTTAAGAAGAGAGTCAATGATGGAACTCCCTTAGAAGATCTCACTCCTTATCGTCAACTGATTGGATCACTAACATATTTGTCTATTACCAGGCCAGATATTGCTCATGTTGTTCACAGTGCAAGCCAATTTCAGAATGATCCTGCTTCTATTCACATGGTTGCGGTCATGAGAATTATCAGATATTTAAAGGAAACTATAACCAAAAGACTATTCTTATCTTCCTCTTCATCTCCTAATTTAATTGCTTATACTGACTCTAATTGAGGTGGTAACCCCAATGATCGTATTTCTACAATAGGTTGTTGTGTTTTTCTTGGAGAATCATTAATCTCTTGGAGATATAAGAAACAACAAAAAGTGTCTCTTTTTTCCACAGAAGCTGAGTATAAGGCGATGGCCACTACTACCACTGAACTTGTCTGGTTGAGAAGTT
The DNA here is from genome assembly GCF_984573655.1 of Nuphar pumila. Classification (NCBI taxonomy): domain Eukaryota; kingdom Viridiplantae; phylum Streptophyta; class Magnoliopsida; order Nymphaeales; family Nymphaeaceae; genus Nuphar; species Nuphar pumila. Next base: position 2,529,633 of record NC_143249.1, on the reverse strand, counting down.
TGCTCAACGATATGGGCGTTATTATCTCTATCCCTTCAAAGTTGTGTTGCGACAATAAGAGTGATATCTACATTGCTAGCAACCACACCTTCCATGAAGGAACAAAACATATAGAGATGGATTGCCACTATATTCAAGATGAATTTTTACGAAAGACCATTCAACTACCTTATGTTACTTCAAAGTATCAGCTAGCAGACTTCTTCACCAAGGCCTTGCCATCGCCTCGTTTCTACTTTCTCCTCAACTCTCGGTGAACTCACTGTGTTTGAGGGGGGGTGTTAAAATATACAGATGTTATACACATATATATTATATATATATATATATATATATATATATATATATATATATATATGTCTATGTGTCTATCTATATATATATATAGATATATAGATATATTTTTTGTAATACCTAATAGGGGTAAATTGGTCTTTTCACTTGTAAATACGCATATCCATTAGGGATATGTTTTTCTCTTTCTTCTTATTTTGTATTTTTTTTATTTCTTTCTTTTTCTTTTTATAAAATGGGGTCTACTATAGAGTAGTTGGACCCCCCCAACAATCATAAATATGACCATTAGAGGGGGCTCCCAACAACTCTATGGGAGCCCCTTTTGGTTTCTTTTTGTGTATAAATAAAGGCCTTTCCCCCACCTCAATTTAAGCTTGTTTAAGCTTTTCTCAATAAGATTACTATCTACTTTTTAGAGCTCTCTCTCTCTCTCTCTCATATTGTGTGTTAGTCAATTTCCACTTTGTGGCCTATTGTATTTTTGCCCATTAGTGGCCTTTTGCTTGTATGCTTGTGCATCTCTTAGTCACTTAGTGACATTGCCTCTTTTCATTAGTGTTTCACTATGTCACAGGGACTCTTCAACTAGGTGCCGCACCCTCATCGCACTCACGTCTGCACCTGATGCGGTCAACCTGACCTTGGGTGCAGTCAATGCACCCAGGGTCATTTATGTCCAACTTTTAGACTTTATATATATACATATATTATATATTTTTGCCGCATCCCTGCACCGCCGCACCCAAGTTTTCTGAAAGTGCCGCACCCCCGCACCTGCACCCGCACCCATGTGACATAGGTGTTTCATTTCACTTTTTTCACACCTAAAAAAATAGTGACTTTCACCACTTATTACAAGGTTTTTCAACACAAGTTATGGAATTTTCCTTTGCACAATCTGACCTTGAAATCTCTCAGGTTGAACAGGAAGCTCTATCCATATCATAATTCAAATTCAAACCTCGTTGGGAAGCACCATCTAAATTGGGAGATGAGGAAGCTAGATCCATATCCTAATCCAAACTCAAACCTTCTAACTCATGCCAGGAAGCCTGATCTATGCTGGGGAAATTAGATCTGCACATTTGAGGAAGACTGATTTGCAACAGTCATATTTTGGCCACATTTTTACACTCAAGCCCTTGAAACCAAAATTCACCCCCAGTTTCTGGTCATCAAGATCTCCAAATTTAGGATTCTTATTATTTCCACAATCCGCCCATGTGATCATCAAAACTATGTGGGGAAGTTTACTCATCATTTGACGAAGACAGAATAACCTATTGGCAAAGAGAAAAAGAAATGACCCAACATGAGGCATTTTAAGGATAGGTTAGCATTGATGACATATATTAACCTTTGTGTTTCACTTCAACTAAGGGTGGAATATAATCGTCTAAATATCATCTTGTAGGTGAGTATGGATTCATAAGGTCAGGTTTATCTCCTCAACTTTCAAAAGAGGTATGAGAAAAAATGACACAATCCTGCAAGAAAAGGTCGAGAAGAAGGGTGAAAATGATACTAGAAGCTAGAGGAAAATGAAGCCCAATCACCATCACCACTAAAAGATACATAGCCAACAACACAACTAGAAATTAGGCAAGGTTTTTGAAATATGAAGTGGGAGGAAGTTCTCAAGCATGTAATGAAGTGGTGCAGAGAATCATTGACAAGTGGGAGGTCAAACTTGGCAAATATGGAAAATGTAGAAAAGCTTTAAGATGTTCTGGAAGATACTATGCTTTCAAGTTACATATTACATAATATTTTATGTATGCCTCATCCATTCTCATTTATGCTATCATGTGATGAGCTACGACTGCTAAGATTGTGCTCAAGTTCATTAATTATTTATTATGATAGAATTTCACCATTTTACACTCATATTATAACGTGAATTCACTCCATATTCTCTGTTATAGGCACTTAATTATAAACTCTGTTTGTGCTTCAATGTTTCTAATATTTTGTTTTCTTCAATGTGCTCCATTCATTGTCAGTCATGACTCATGATCCTCTTCTTTTTGGCATTTTTATTTGTTACATTTTTTAACATAGGCTCTATCATATCATATTATAACATGAATTCACTCCATATTCTTTGTTATAGGCACTTAATTATAAACTCTGTTTGCGCTTCAATGTTTCTAATATTTTGTTTTCTTCAATGTGCTCTATTCATTGTCAGTCATGATCCTCTTCTTTTTGGCATTTTTATTTGTTACATTTTTTAACATAGGTTCTATCATATCATATAAGACAATAAGGTACTGTATGATAAATTTTCACCTCAAGATCATTCTTATAGATCTCAAGGTACATTTTTTACAACATTGGATGATGCATGATAGTTACAAACTTATTCAACCCAAACAACCAAAGCTAAACAAAATAAAATTACAATGCTTACTAGCTTTTGTAAGCTTAAATTTCAGAAAACCTCCTTAATTAGCAAAGGTCTCATGACAAAAAAGAAGAGCTCAGCAATCCTGGTCAAAAAACTAGCAAAAATGTTTACGTTACCCATGTTCACTGCAAGTCCACCAAGTAGGAGTGTTATGAATGGGTAACAAAAAAAAAGGAAAATGCTTATGACTTTTGAATAAGGCTACCTAGCCAAATTGGTTCTAAAATTGGAAAGACATGACAATTAAGCAGAAGTATTACCAATGACGTAAGTTGCTTATGGACTAATATCACTCAAACCAAGTAATTTGAGTAATCTTAAATACATACCAAGTGACCTAGAATTTGAGTAAAGCACTATCATGATCCTGACTCTCGAGGCTATGAGTTCAACATTTTTCTTTTATAGAAGGCCTTCCATACATCAGACATTAGTGCTAGCTTATGTTTTCTTTCCAATTGGCTTATGTAATACCTTGGCCAAAATCACCAAACACTGGCCCACTGGGATTATGGACAAGCTAAAACACCACAATTTCTCAAGTTGCAATGATGTGAAAAAAACAAACCTCTACCTTCACAAATGCCCAAAAAACAAAAGTAGAAAGCAAGCAATAAAAAAGAAAAAGAATACATGAACATAGTTCGCAAAAAAACCCCACCAAATTGCAACGATGAACCTGGATGGCGTTTTATGACTCATAACTCAGACATGTGACTGAAGATCAAAATTACACCTGGTATTACTAAAGCTCCCTTCAAAATGGGGTCCTCATGAGACCGGATAGAGGATGTCCTTTTACATCCTTTCTGCCTCATCTCATGTTTTGGTATTCAAAACTGCCTTCCCCTAACTAGGGCACACCCAAATCATTCCACCAATCCCATTACCACTTTGTAAACGAAAGAGAAAATATTTTCTCTTTCAATTGGTGTTGTTTCTATACGAATCGAGTTAGTATCTGATCTCCGCCTAAATTCCGACATCGTTTGCGAGTGTCGTAGAATTCACAAATTAATCTATAATTAAAAGAAAATGTTAAAAAACGAAAATCGCGATCCCAAGGGGGGGCTGAACTGAAGAACCCCACCTTCTTCTTCTTGACAGGCTTGAGGATCTTGATGATGCACCGCTCGGAGTTGGTGGTGTTGATCCCCTCAAACACCTCGCTGTATTTCCCCCTGCCCACCTTCCGAACCACCTCGTAATTGTCTTGCTCCCTGCATTCTCCACACCAAAAAAGAAGAATCAAACCCTACGAACCAAAACCCTTTAACCCCACCTTCTTCCTCCATCGAAACAACCCAAACAGAGAGAGAGAGAGTCTGAATAGGTACCCCCACTGAACGGTGAGGGACTCGTAGTCCCAGTAGTCCTTCGGGCGGATGACGTTAACGTCGGCGTAGACGCGAGCTTTGGACATGGCTCTTCCTCCTCAGGGATCTCCCTCCGACGTCTCTGGTTCTGTTGATATTCGTCGAGAAGCAAGATGGGGAAGAAGAAGATGGTGATGATGGTGGGCGATGATGATGATATCAAATGATGATGATGGTGGTGGTGCACCAGGATCAGTAGGAGGTATTGGAGGGCGCCGACGTACCCTACACATCTCAACTATTTATCGTGTCACATCGATATAGGTAGGGATGTCAGCGGCTCGTATGTAACCCGATATCCGACCCGAATCCGATAATCGGATTTTTGCGGTAGCCAAATCCGGATTCGATTAAAAATTGTATTCGGATTCAATATTAATTTTGCATTGAAATCCGATTAAAACTATCAAGTGTAAATATCAGATTTTAGACTAGTCAGATCCGGATTTCATTTATTTCTTTCCATGTGACTCTGGATCTGAATCTAAATCTGATTAAGTCAGATTCAATAATGCCTAGATCCGACCTGAATCCGACCGATTGACAGAAAACTGATTGGAATTTGGATCAGGTGTGGACAATACCATATTCGACTAATTAGATGTTGACTAAACGGATTGGAATTTGGATGGTGAAAAGCTCATACCATATCATCTTTTTTACATGTAAACAGATATTTGTTCAGAGGTAATGTGGATTTTTCTTATGATCCATATCCAGTGAAATATAAAATCTCGTGGTAGGATGCCCGACAGTATCCGATCCGTTTGCACCGCTCTACACATTTATCAATCTTGGGTTCCTCTCACAGAGCCTTTCGTGTCAGTGTGTGAGAAACCCTTTTTCTTTTCTTTTTTTTGGGCAACTATTTCCACATTTTACACTGAAGAAAGAAGGTTCGGATCTAATCTGGATACCGTCAGGTCCAATTACTAGGTCACTATGTCGAATCTGGCTGGACTCTGGCCAAGAATGGCTAGCAGACTCGGATTTCGACTGTCATGACATGGACCATACCTATTAGAAGGTGAGGACAAGAACGGATCTGATATGGATCGGATCATGGTTGACTTAGAGCCAGATCTTTTCGAAGGGTGGGGCCCAAAGTGGTTCCATTATAGATTACTTGGATCTTGCGGTTGAGTTTCAGACCTAGTGACCATGTAGAACCAGGTTGTACTGGACCCATTGAAAATGGGTAAAATATATTGATTTCGTGTGGAAAACATAAAACGAGTCAGATTAGACCCATTATGATCCAGATTCAAACATAGTGATTTACTCAATGACAACCTGGACCTAATTACACTCGATCATCACATGTTTTCAACCTTCTTTTACCACATCTAGTATTACCAAAACAAAGTTTGGATCTGGATTCAACTCCACTTCATCATGTCCAGATTGTAATGAGATTTTTGTACTTAATTTTTTCTTTTTGAGGTGTTTCTTTTAAGCATACATGCAATTACTTTCTATTGTCGACATCACGTTTGGTTGCTCCTTTAAGAATGATTCAGAATCGCGTGATTCACAATCACATACGGTCTCAACCAAACATAATAAAAAAAGTAACCAGGTGAAGATTGCACAAATATTTGTGCATTAATCACCATCCATCTTGGGGACAGGCCAGTCAGTTGTGGGCCCAAGGCCTGACGGAAGGCAATTAGGTGCTTAATGCACAAATTTTGTGCCATGTGATTGCACCCTATAGGGACTCATCGAAGTCCTGATCACGCTGGAGTCTGTGCTGTGCTTTCACCGTCCCAATGACTTGAAACTGAGGCGCCCCTCTCCCTCTAGGCTCCCAGAAAGCTTCCAGGCTTGACTTATCAAAGAGATGCCCATAAGGATTGCAAATTCCAATCCCAATGGTATAACTGGTAGGGGCCAGCTTTCTCTGTAAAAAAATTAAGAATGCCTGTAAAGAACTTTCACGGGAGATATTTCCCTCAAGACCATGTGAGCAACCCCTTGGGGTCTAGTTTGATGTCAGAATAGTAATGACGTATATTTTCATAATCATTTCAACAAAATGATATCTTTTGAAAAGTTTCATAAAGTTTTTTGGTGGATTTTTTTTTTTTTTGAAAGGCAAGCTGAAGTTAGGCAGACCAAACTGTACCATTGGGTTTTGAACTTGCAACATCCCAACACAAGGCGACTTGCACTAACTGCTCCTACCAGACAAGTGGAGCCCCCCATCCCACCACCGTTAGATGGTCAAAGGAAAAAACCACCCATCACCATTCCTACATTTGCTGGCCTCCAGTTGGTAAAAACCTTGAGGTCCCTCTGCCCACCAGAGAATACACTCAGTTTTGACCTTTTAGTAAGGATTGCCACCAGTGGCTTTGGAACTTGTGACATCCTGTCAACTTGGTGGCATTTAAGAGTTGTCCCTACCAGATAAGGGAGAGCCCTTTTGGGCAAGAGTTCCTTAAAGTTGAGATGTGAGCAAGTTGCGATTAGACTACAAATATCAGGATAGTCCTGATATGCACCAAACTACAAGAAATGACAGAGACCAAACAAAAAGTATGAAAACTGATTACCTGAACAAGCAAGAAGGGCCATCAAGAAAGCACCTCATATATACAGTGAAGCACATAATTGCCCAGAAAAAAACACGTCATTCAAACCCATCTGTTTGAGTATGTGCATTGAATTTGGCACTTCTTTTTCATAAAACATTGAATTTGGCACTCTAAGCTAGGACTGGGAAACTAGCCGATCTGCTCATGGCTTAACTTATGATCGGCTCTAAAAGAGCTTGTTCAAACTCGTAAAATAAGCTCGGCGAGCTGAACGCTGAACGTGAACAATAGGTAATCGGCTTGGTTGGACTCATACCAACTCATTCCATAGTAAAAGAATATATTTTAGGTATATTTTACATCATATAATATATGCAGATCATATGATTGAACTATTTTGTTTGCAGAAAATAGGTTTATTGGTAAAATCTTATTACTTTTAGCTGTCAAACAGTTAATTTCTTTGTGTTCCTTCAAGCTCTAATTAAAACCACGTATTTTTTTCTCTTCATTTAACTCGATCTCATTATGAGTTCGAACTGGTCTTGGCTCCACAAGAATGAACAAAGCTTGAACACTTCAAACTCGTCTCATTCAGTTTATTTGTCAGCCCTAGTAAATGAGCAAAATAAATTGAATAAAGGGTGTTCAAACTTTGGCTCATTCTTGCAGCTAGTCGAGTGGAGTTCGAGCTCACAATGAGCTTGAAGCCAAGTTGAGCTGGCTTGTTAACTGAAAGAAATATGCTACTCACACAACACACGATCACACATAGGGATGGCAGTGGTCCGGGGCGGGGGACAAGGTCTCCACCCCCGCCCCGCCTCAAGATTTTATCCTCCACCCCCGCCTCCATCCCCGGCGGGGAATGGATTTTATCCTCCATCCCCACCTTCATCCTCGTTTCATGTCCTCCATCCCCGGTTCAAACGGGGATGAGGCGGGGCGGGGATATTGCTGGGAAAAGTGGTCGGGTGGGGATGAGGCGGGTACGGGGTGGGGCGGGGAAAAGTGCACGTCCATCCCTGCCTCCACCCCCGGACGGGGATGGATTTTAACCTTCGTCCCCGCCTCCATCCCCGTTTCATACCCTTCATCCCCGGTCCAAACAGGGTGATGCGGGCCGGGGCCCCGCTTTCCCCCGATCCACTGCCATCCCTAATCACACACACAAACTCAAGGTTTAACGTGGTTCGGCTGCACAGGCCTACGTCCACGGTCCCAACTCTCTCTCTCTCTCTCTCTCTTTATATATATATATATATATATATATATATATATATATATATATATATATATATATATATTTCTCTATGATTTCTTGAGGTGAGAGGTTCTTGTTATTATCAATATGTATGCATGAGTTTGAGTTGCATGACTCCATAACGTCTTGGAGTTCTTTTGATTATAACTTTCTTACTTGGATCAATTATATCTTGAATCCCATTTGGATTAGTCTTCTTACATGATCTTAAACCTTCTTTACCATGACAAGTTGTATTTCTTTTTTAACCTTCTTCCATGTCTTCAATTATAGTGGGTCCCACTTGTGATGTGGTGTCCATGAACAAGCTATCCTTAACAGCTCCTTTAAGCTCAACGGCTTAGGAAGGATGTTGAGTTTGCCTTTGAGGATGCCAAACCGAGCGGAAAGGAGGGTCTTGATCATGATATCTGCAAGCTGACACATAGAGGAGACATAACATACCTCAAAATGCTTCTTGAGAACATGGTCTTGAACAAAATGAACATCAATCTCTATATGTTTTGTGTGATTATGGAACACAGGATTAGCAGACAAGTGGCACCAATATTGTCACATAGGAGACGAGGAGGAGAGGCCAGAGGCACACAGAGTTCTTTCAACCAATAAGTGAGGGACATAACTTTAGCAGTAGTATTGGTAAGGGCTCAATATTCAGCTTCAGTGCTAAAGCGAGTTACTGTATTTTCTTGCGGGTAGACTAGTATACAAGAGACATGCCCAAAAATACAGCATAATCTCGGTGGATTTTCGATCATCAATGTCGTATGCCCAGTCACCATCTATATAAACAGTAAGTGCTAATTACTGAGATGAGTGAATCATAAAACCAAGGTGTAGAGTATGCTTTACATAATAGAGGATACGCTTAACTGTCATCCAATGACTAACAGTTGGAGCATGCATAAACTGACAGATCTTATTAACAAAAATGGTCAAATTAGTTCTTGTGAGGGTGAGGTATTGTAAATCTCCAACCACTTGTCGATAGAGAGTAGGATTATAGAGAAGCTCGCCATCCTGGGAAGATAATTGCTTATTCACTGCAAGAGTAGTAGAAATGGGTTTGACCCCAGTCATATGAGCCCATTCCAGAAGATCCAACCTGTATTTTTGCTAAGTCAATATGAGGTCACCAGGAACAATTGATGCTTCAATGCCAAGAAAATAGTGCAAAGACCCTAAATCTTTGATAGAGAATTCACGCCCCATAAGTTGAATCACCTCATAAACCATGGATACTGAACTCTCCGTAATAATAATATCATCGACACAAATTAATAAATAGGGTACATGAGAATTGAAGAAGCACATAAATAAAGATGTATCCACACGTGACTTAGAAAAAAACACTATTGAGAAGAAAAGTGCTAAGCCTTTGGAACTAAGCCGGAGGGAGGTTGTTTACTCTCATAAATGGCCTTGTGAAGTTTACACATATAGTCAGGGTATTTGAGATCAACAAACTCTTGGGGTTGAATCACATAGACCTCTTCAGAGAGATATTCATGAAGAAAGGTATTGTGAACATTCAGTTGGTGAATAGGCCACCCTGCAAAGACAACAATGGTTAACACATGAATTGGAGGGGGCTTGACCACTGGACTGAATGTGTCAAAGTAGTCAATGCCCTATTCTTGGGTACAAGCTTTTGTGACCAGACGAGCCTTACACCATTCAAGTCTACCATTGGCCTTTCTCTTGACTTTAAAAATCCATCTGCTACCAACTACATTGTAAGAAGGAGAGGGTGGTATCAACACCCAAGTACCATTTTTCAAGAGAGCATGAAACTCCTCATTCATGGCATGTCGTCATTGCTCATGTTTGAAAACTTGTGTAAAACTGGATAGTTTCCGATGTTGCTCAAGTTCAAAAAGCAAAATTATAGGGATAGGATAATGGGTTACTAAAAAAAATTTAGGTTTCAAGGAGCCTATCCGAGAACAGGTAACCATAGGGTAAAACCTAGGAGGAGGAAATGGTGTAGGGTCGTGGGTGTGGGATGATGACTCAGGTATGGACGGAGAGAGAGGGGTGGTGGTAGGGTTGGATGACACATGACAGGACTCAAGTGCAGGAGAAGCGATTGGCAGGATCGAGTCAATAGGGAAGGATATAGGGGGAGGAATATATATGATTATCGACTGTGGCCAATCAGTAGGAGGGGAGGGGTTAGGCTTGGATTTATATGGGAAGACACTTTCATAAAAAATAATGTTTCTACTAATTAGAATTTTATCATGAGTGTTGTCAAAACAGATATGCCCTTTATGTTGACCATTGTATCCTAAAAAAATACATTTATTGCTGCAAAATTAAAGCTTGTGAGCATTGTAAGGTCTCATACATGGGTAGCATCGTGCACATCCAAAATTTTTAGAAATTTATAATCAGGGGCCTTGTTGTACAAAATTTGAAATGGGGACTTCATTTTAAGAACAGGTGTGGACACTCTATTAATCAAGTACACTACTGTCATAAAGGAATAATCCCAAAACTTATAGGGCAGACCATAGTGGGCTAAAAGGGTCAGCCCGGTTTTTACAACACGCCTATGTTTACGTTTAACATACCCACATGTTTGCACACAAGAAGAAATAGATCTATATTCACCACCCCAGTCACTTTGTAGTGACTTAATATGTCTGCCTAACTGATTTTCCACAAGTTTCCAAAAATTTTGAAATATTGAAAGAACCTCTGATGTATACTTGATATTAAAAATCCAGATAAATCTAAAAAAAGTATTCACAAAAGTAACATAGTAATAATGTCCATGCGGACAGAAGCAGGTCCCCACACATTTGCGAAAATCAAATCTAAAGGTTCATCCACTTTGTGAGTTGATGCCTCAAAGGGTAAAGAATGACTTTTACCCTGTTAGGGTGACTTATATATTATTCGTTAGTTTATGAAAAAAAGGCAAACCATGTTTACTAATAACATGTCTAACTATCTTGTCTCATGAGTGTCCCAAATGCCCATGCCATTGATAAACAAAGGCCTTCTCACCAACACACGCGATAGCATGACGAGCCTGAATGGGCTGCAATCCAAGAGTGTAGATTTGTGGTGTATTTTCATCTTCATGACTGAGAGCAACAACAATATCATTTCGTTCAACACCTTCTCGAGTGTTTAATGAGGTTCAGAAGAAGCCCAACAATTATACTTATTATGAGATCATCATCATCAAATAGTTTGGAGGCCATGGTTAGTTGATGCGTAATTGTAAAATCCAAAAAAAAAAAAACTTGAATTCGGGTTAGATCCAGACCTAGACCCAACCCGGAGCCACCTGCGACGCCCCAAGAATTTTTGACTTGTAAAATCCTTTGAATTTTTGGGTAAACTTTTTTTTTTTTTTTGAAAACAAATGCGCAAGTGCAGAAGTACCAAAACAAGGAGAAAACAAGCAGCGAACTCCGGGGCGGGTCGCAGGAGTGAAACAACAAGGTTTTGAAACAACTTTTATTAAATACATTTTACAAATAATACAACAATCTCTCTTTTACAAAACAGCAACTGCCAAGATCTCAAAGTTTCCAGAAGTGTGGGTTCAGAGTACGCTGCCACACATCGAGCTTCATCGCACGCCCAACAAACACCAGTATCCCCATAAAACGGGTCAGTACTCTTTCGAGTTGGTGAGACAAACCAAACCACAATATATTCACGTGTGGAAAACGAAAGCAGGCTTATCATACAACCCATAACATGCTTAACTAATTGACCAGTTACATCCTAAGCAAGTGTACAAAGCTACACATGAAGCAACAAGAGAATATAACTAGCAGGAGTTAATGCGATTAAGCAAAGCATGACATTTCATTTCACAATTCACATCAAGTAGTAAAGTATGCATCAAGGAACATAACCAACTAATATAATAACACAATTCGTATCATTTGTAACATGGTATACATCACAAAACATAAGTAATTAATGTAACAATACAAAAAACTATGACATGCAAACAGATGTGTCATCATGAACTGTGCACAGATACAAGTGGACAAGTATGTGCATCGTACCATAAGTGCAAAAACTAGCCAAGTGACAATACAAAGCATTGCACATTATGATGAGGCAGTTAGAAGCATTTTTCCACGGTAAGGCGTCTCTAGAACGAGTCACGACACATGAAAATGCGTATAAGCCATGTATCTCGACCAAAAGCAAGCTCTTCTCACAAAGTGGGTCCATCGCCCAAAACAAAACTCGCCAAGGAGTTCCAATAATCACACAAGTCTCAAAAGGCTAATAATTTCCATACGAAGTGCCTCGAGTCCCTTCACACTTAGGGAACCATTCAATTTCCAATGGGATGTGTACATTCAAGTATCACTAGCAAGAACATGTGAGTACATTCATTCATGGAATAGCTTTCGTGCTAGGGTGTGTGGCCGTGAAACTATCATTTTGAACACCTTCAAAAATGCCACTTTTTATAACACGTGATGATACTCTTACATCAATACTTAAGTTGTGCCATGTCGTAAATGGCAAGGGGACGGCCATCAACCTCTTAATTTCATAAAAGCCTTATCTTACTTAAACGCATTGGGTAAGGTGTCATAGCAAAGCAGTTTGCGTTCTTTTACAAAAGCAGACATGCGTGCAAAAATGGCTAAGTCCATACAACATCACATTGATAAATTTACCATTTTATTATGCGTACAAAAATCTATATTTAAATATTTTGCTTTGGAACAACACGTGCGCTCATGTTGTGACATGTTCGATCCTTGGAATTATCGGGTTAATTGGACCTGTGCCGCAACCACGCATGCAGCCCCATGGGATGCAGTCCGAAGCCTACTAAGACAATCCATAAGGCATGGCAAAACAGGAAAAGACCCCACAACTGGTTGGAGTCTGTCCAAAACACACCTACAACAAGGTTGACACTCGGTGCCATGGGGCAAACACGCACACAAAGCATAATTTGTATCTAGTCATAATACTTAACATATTCATTAAGACATTGGATCCCGCGCCAAACACACTTGCAGCCCCATAGGCTGCAGCTCGGAGGTCCGCTAACAACGCTAAAAGTGTGGCAAAAAGAAAGAAATCCAGCTGCGAGCTGGAGTTGACCAACACAGGCGCACCAACCTAACAACTACATCGGCGCCATGGGGCACCACACACATGCAGCAGGCCTGACTTGGGGCTGTGCTGCTAAACTGTGGCAGCACCCACAACGAGGTGACAACAAGCTACTTGTTGCTGGTGCTGCACCACCGGGACCAAAAGAGGTGGTCAAGGGAAACTACAACGCGCGGGTTGCAGACAACGAGAAGACCCAGGTCTGAACCGATTGGTCTAGACCCCCACATGATTGCACTCGGTCTTGACAAGGTCTGGACCGTGTGTCCAGACCCCACGTGGTTCGGCTACCAACGAGTGAAGGGGCGCAGGCCTACCAGCCTGCACACGGTTGCAGCCCAACTGGTGCAACGCTGCAGCAGGTCCGTGAGGCACCAACCAACACCGAGGGGAGGGGTGTAGGCCCAGCTGCATGCACCCAGCTGCAGCTCATAATATGAATCAACTAAACATCAACATATATAATTCATACGTAGTTTAATAAATTTACAAAGGATTCAAGTTATATATGCATGTAAGACAATTCAGATCATTGCATCATCATATGCATTCATAATTTTTAACTCAAAGCACATCGCATTCAACCTTGCTAGTGTGTAACTCACACACATATCTTCAAGACATTTTAATCAAATTCAATATACTTATCAATCATGTTATGCATGTATGCTATATTCACTTAGGCAATCATAACACAATTCTCTGCAATAAAACTATGTAGGTGTGATGTGTTATTCACCTAAATAGTCTAAATTAGTCATTTGTCGGTGTGACATATATCATCCACCTATATGCTAACATAAGCATCATAATCATAAGAGGCTCAGGGACACACAAAGTTATACGTAATTTCATCGATAAGCTTTTACTTGACAAAAAATATGTAACCAAAGCACACGAAAGTCTTATGACCCATAAACCAGTTATGTTTCGATATTACTGGCTTGCGGGTATGCACTGCCAAAACGTAGAAACAACTGAGACTAATTTGGACGTCTCTTATTCTATGTATTTTCAATAACCCGAATAGTTAGTTGAATCCCCTCCTAAGGGGGACGACTTTCAATCGAGAGTGAATTCTCTAAAGGCACATAAGCAGTGTTCTGGATGCATCCAACTTTTGCAGAAGTCAATGGGATCTACCACATAGGATAATGTCTGGTAGTCCCTTTCCCTAACTCCAATGATTGAGGAGACCGGATCTTTGCCCGTGGGGTGGTTGTTAACAACCTTTCCATTGGAGTTTTTGTGCTGCTCTGTCCTCTTCCTTGACAAACAATAAGAAGCGAATGGGTGCGTTAGGGGTTGCTTAACTAACGATCCATTCTAATGTTGTGGTCTTTCAACCACTCAAGCATCTTGCCTGTAAAGGCAGATCATTCACCATCTGATGTGATTATAGCATTGTGCATTTAACACTATTCAAGGTCGCACGACCGTCTCATCTGATCATCGCAGTACTAGCTCGTAGTGCATGACTACAAGTACTCTAGGATAAAAAGGGTGTAGTTTCTCAATAGGAACATCAACAAAAGTGTTTCACAAAGATGTAATATTTCTGAAGCTCTACTTTTGACATTCTTTATCTTTTGAAACAACCAACAGTTTGTGCCAACATTTGGCATAAGATTTTCTAGAATCTCATTTGCTACCGTGGTATCAACATGTCTCATATGACTCAATACCGACCTCGATAGACGATGTACGAGTTTCTCAACAGAACCCTCACTAAGAAGTTTGCTCAAGTCAACTTTGCAGGACTGCTCGCTCGAAAAGCTAGGATCCCTGATAGGGATCTCTCTCTTTAGACGAGGATGTTTCGCTAAACTCCCAACTCAACTCTTGTCATAAGAGGGTGAGCGATAAATGTCGCTTGCATCCTCCACGAGGATGCCTTTATAGAGCATGCAATGAGCAAAAACCTGAGCATCATCTGCAATAGCAAGACAGTAACAAAACATTTGCAAAAAATGGAAGCTTGGGCACATAGCGCAATGGCAAGTTAAAGACTGTGAGCAGGAGTGCACACGCAAAGCCTGGGCACAGAGCATGACGACAAAGTAAAAATTGTGAGCAGGAGTGCAAATATAAAGCCTAGGCACAAAGCGCGGCGACAAACGAAAGATTATAAGCAGGAGTATAAATGCAAAGCCTAGGCGCAAAGTGCGGTGACAAACAGAAGACTGTAAGCAGGAGTACAAACGCAAAGCCTAGGCACAAAGCACGGTGGCAAACGAAAGATATGACATAAAGTAAAGGACAAGGATCGCGAAACTAGGTCCTTGAGTTAAATGCGTACTCGTATAAACATATATATATATATTTCTTTATTTAATTATCCTTTTTAGTTAATTGAACTCAATTCAATTGTCCAAGTCCTCCATGCAATCTTTCCCTACCTTGAGAGGTTGCGGTCCTTGTACGCCAGCGGCGTAGACAAGCATGAGCTTGAGCCACGAAGGGTGAGCAAGATCCACCATTCAACCTGCGATGCTTAGAACCTTAGTATGCTAAACAAAAAAAATAACAAAAGGTGGGTCCGACAAGACCCGATGCGAAGCAAAACAAGGGACTTCGCTCCCTGCAGACAAGCTGTAGAGGCAAAGGTTAGGGACCAAAAGCACGAGCCCTGCTTAGCAGAGTGCAGCAGAAACAAAGGATGAGAGCTCTTGCTTTCTGCCAACGAAAAGAGGCAGAGAGGCCTGCTCCCTGCCAGCCAAAACAGCAGAAGTAGGGGGGCAACCCCTGCCAGAACCAAAAAGACAGAGGCAGGGAGCTGTCGCTCCCTGTCTATAGAAGACTCAGGCAACAAAGATCCAACCCCTGTCGACCTGCCAGAGGACAAGGGAGGCCTCGCCCTCCCTAGTCGAAACGAGGAGACAGAGAGGGCGTAATATTATATGCTTTTGTATGATGTGATTGAAATGCCATGTGATAAGAAATGTTGAAAGCATGTGATAAATGTTCATGGTTCATGAAACCTTATTGGAGGAATGTGTGATCTTGTGATTTATTTTACCATGTGAAGTAATACGATGCACATTGCTGATATACATGCTTGTGCCCATATTTGTGGCTATTGACCTCAAGAGCGATCTATTTTTCGGAGAAGTCGATTGTATTGATGCATGTATCACTGTGTATGGTATCTATTAAGGACCTGATCTCCAAAGAATTATCTGAGGGTATGTATGATCAAGATCTAGTAACCGGTTAGAGTGGTAGATTCTTTGTGAGGATATACATTGTCCACAAGTGGGTAGTCGCAAAGATGATGAACTCTTGTGAGAAAATGTATGGTCAAAAACCAAGTATACCATCTAGAGGGTAATTCCTTGTGAGGTCGTGCATTTCTCAGACCAGGTGATCCGACGTTGATCTTGTTAATTATAATAGTGGCTATCGACCCTGAGAGTGGTAATTTGTGTTGATGCGTGTATCACAATGATTTTAATTGAATACGACTTTTGTTGAGGATTGGGTTTCTAAAAGAATCTTTGTGAGGATGTACATTGTCCACGAGCGGGTAGCCGCAAAGACAGTGAACTCCTGTGAGGAAGTGTATGGTTTAAGACCATGTATACCATCTAGGGCAGTAATTCCTTCTGACGTCGTACATTTCTCAGACCAAGCGATCCGATGTGGATCTTGTAAATTTTTATTATCATAAAAAGTTATGGTGAGTTGTGATGATCTTTTGAGAATGATTGAGATAGTCAGTTATGAATCTATAGTTTTGTCTTTCTGTTTTAGCATGATTATATGTTGAACCCAGATGTGTGAATCAAATCTTTATTGATTTTAGATCGTGATTATGTTTTGTACCTTCTATAGAAGGGTAAGTTTTTTTTGAGAAATTATGACGCCTTAAGCGAGTCATAACAGGTGACAGTTGGTTGCGTAAGACCTTGAGAGATAGAAATAAATTAAGGTTGCTCAGGACAAGGAGTTTGTTAGAAATAGTGAGAGCGACAAACAATGACTTGATAATGATTAAATGCAGAGACCCTGTTCTGGAAACGAAAACAAGCTTGTTGCGTGGTAGTTCATAGCTTACGATGAAATGAATCGCCATGTTGTGTTTGACAGTTGCACTGCTTACTCATTTTGAACTGCTTTTTTGTTTTGATACAACTTACCTGTTTAACTGCTGATATGCTTTAAACTGTTTAGCATGCCGAATTAAATTTGCTTAATTAAGCTTCCTGTAGTTTCTCTTGTGCACCTACTAGTTTTTCAAGAAACTAACCCATTCTATGGGTTCAGGTGATGATTAGGTACACCACAGGCGATGACGCGATTGCAAGATTTCATTTTTCCTGCTCTTAGCTCGCGTCCTGGTTGTTTTGGGGTTTTGTAACGGATTTTCCTTTGGATATCCAAATTTTGTACAATTTGAGAACTCCTTTATATGAAAGTGACATTTCCAAGTATTTTGCATGTAACATGTGTAGTGAGTTTTGGTTCTTTTAGCTAACGTGCCCAAAGTTGTCAGCTTGCTTTTCTGATTTTTGACAAAAGAATAGTCTTCTGTTGATTTTATAAACAAACTCTGAAAGGTTCAAAAGTTTAAAATTTTGGGGCGTTACAGTAATGGCTTGGGCTTTATTGAAATACTCAATTATGGAGTCGGAACCCTTCCTTAGATTGCGAAGCTGAGATTTCAACTGTTGTATTTTGGCTCGTGTCTGAGCAACATACATGTTTTTTAGTGATGGCCACACACTAAAAGAGGTTCTTAGGCCAATGACCTGCCTGTGAACTTTGTTCGTCGAAGATGATAGGATCCAACTATGAAAAAGTTGATCCATCCTTTGCCATTCCAAGAAACCAGGGTTTATGACCGGATCCTTCCTTGGCTCAACATTGATAAATTCACTTGAGCATGAATTAGAGCCATACACATAGTCCATGAGGTTATAACTTTACAAAAGCTAAGCAAGGAAAAATTCACTCGGGCATGAATTAGAGCCATCCACATAGCCCATGAGGTTATAACTTTTCAAAAGTGAGATAAACTAGGATTCCCATAAAAAATAGTTGTGGGATGATAGTTTAACATAAAATATTGGAGATTAGTCGATGCATGAATTAAGCATAGGGAAGGAACTTGTCATACTGCTTGAACCAATCGACATGTTCGTGTTGGACGAGATGATGTTGCTGCTGCTATCAGTTATGAAGATGAAAATACACCACAAATCTATACTCTTAGGTTGCAGGATTGCAACTTTGATACCATGCAAGAAATATGCCACTCACACAACACACAATCACACACAGAAACTCAAGGATTAACGTGGTTCGTCTGCACAAGCTTACGTCCACGGTTTCAACTCTCTCTATCTCTCTATGATTTCTTGAGATGAGAGGTTCGTGTTATTATCAATATGTATATATGAGTTTGAGATACAGGACTCCATAATGTGTTTGAGTTCTTTTGATTTAAACAACTTCTTACTTGGATGAATCTTATATTGAAACCCATTTGGATTAGTCTTCTCATATCTTCTTAAACCTTCTTTATCGTGATCAGTTGTGTTTCTTCTTGAACCTTCTTTATCGTGATCAGCTGTGTTTCTTCTTGAACCTATGTTTATGTTTGTTTTTACGCGAGGGTTGAAGCCCACACTATGTTTATGTTTGTTTTTATAAGATCACATCCTCATATATGATATTACAAAAATAATAACAGGTTAGTGAATTTCTGGCACCGAAAGTTCAATGTTGCATGAATTTGGTATTAATGTTTCTCTTCCCCTCTCTCCCCAAGTCTCCAATCTCGCAAAACACTCGTCAACCGTTGGATTTTAGGTCCAGTTTAAAATCTCACTTCACCTAGGATATGACATCCAAAACAGCCAACAATGGGGGCTCTGCATGGTTGGTAGGAGCTGTCAGTGAGTCTCCTTGTGGTGGGAAGTTGCAGGTTCAAACCCCAGTGGTAGGTAGAATAATAACGGGTGGGGGGTCGGCCTAACCCAGCTCGCCTTAAAATAAAATGACACCCAAAATACTCAAATGCGCCAGTGTCTCTGGCTCAGCCCCTCTCCCCCTTATTTGGGTCAGAGATTTAAATCCAAGAGAGTTTTGAAGATTCAAGATCTCGTGCTTGCAAAATCAGGGATTTGGCCCAAGTTCCACAGTATGTTTGCTATGCCCTGTGGTTATTGGATTTTCTCAAGATGCTGTCATTGTCACCATACTTTCTAAAGGTTAGTGAAACAAGAGAAAAATGCAAGTGTAATCACCAGTTGCCATTGCTTTTGCCTTAATCTTGTAAAAGTTTGTTTCAAGATTGAACTTGTGACCAACAATTACAGCTTTTTTACTTCACTACATCTTTCTTCTTGGGCCTCCGTTTCATAGGAAGGAGGGGCCTCTTTCCTACATTTTGGGTAAGTCCTCTAAAAGGTTAAAAAGCCTGTCTTTTTTTTTATAATACTGTGAGAAAAGGCTTGTATTGAGACGTTGGAAATTCGAATCCCAATGGTATGATTGTATAATTGGTAGGGTCTCTGTCTAGACTCTAACCCCAGCTTTCTCTGTCAAAAAAAAAAAGAACAAATGATTTTGGGGCCACAACTGCACGCCCTTCAAAATACTCCTGAGACGTGGGAAAGGAGGAAGATGTGAATGAATTTTCACTTGGACCAGTGACGGTTGAGAAAAAATCTGAAAGCCTCACCCGTCAGCGTGGGCTTCACGTTCCTCATTACCCAGTATTTGTTTCTCATGCTAACAATATAGCCTGTATATAGCGATAATATCATCATTTGCTTTACATGTAAATATCTCAAAAAACAGCAAAAAAATAGGTATGGCGATATATCACGATAAGTTTTGATTAAAAAACATGATATTTTTTCGGGTTCTGTCTTCCAAAATGAAGTGGGTTTAGGAAGAAACTAAATTTTAAGGTATTTATTTGAGTGAGTTCATGATTCCTTAATTTAACTAAGTTCACATGGGTTTATATATCTAAGTTCACATGGCTTATCAAGCATGAGACAACGTCCAGACAGGGACTGATCGTTCCTTGCATGGGTATGTCCCGCATATCAAACATACTTTTAGAGGGCGTTTGTTTTATGCTCATTCCTATCAAAGAGGTTTTCTTTCATAAGAAACATGACCACTTTCTTAGAGGGGATGAAACAAGCATGTCCATGAAAAATATGTGGTAAGACTCACGTAATAAATGCAAACCAACATTCTTGTCAAAATGAGTTCATACCTCTAGGTGTGGACATTGTTCTGAGCAGTCCCGAGAGCCCGATAAGGGCTCAACCCAGTTACAATCGGGCTCGGGCGCAGGTTGGACCTACCACTTTATTCGGGCTGGGTACACAAAGCTCGTCGGGCAGCTCGCCCTCATGGCCACACTTACTTACCTCCCTTTCCCTCCAAAATTTCCCTTTCAAAGGAAATACGCCCCTTCAAGGTGGAAAAAAAAATGCCCATTTTCACGTGAAAGTGAGTTATGTTCCCACCTTTTTCACGGGCGCAAGTCCTCTATCCACGTAGACCTAAAGCTAGAAAAAGCGCAAAGCCCTTTTAGTTTTATAACTGTTCAATAAACAGATACGCACGCGACACTCTCCCCAAAATATAGCGCGCCGTCTCCCTCCCCCATTCGAAAACTCCCAGCAGCAGCAGCAGCTCCTCTTCCTCTCCTCCTCCTGCAAGAGAGAGAAGGAAGGATAAGAGGACTCAGAAAGATGAGCGCGATGCTATCCCTCCGGCGCACCGGCAGATGTCTTCTCCTTCGCCGGCATTCCCTCCGTCTCCTCTTCGACGACTCTTCCGCCGCCTCCTCCTCGACTAAAACGACGACGATCTCTTCGGTCTACGGCTGCAACGCCTCCTTTCCGTTCATCTCCAGGCAGTGGTGGTGTAGGCGTTACGGGGCGCATTCGCGCCGCCTGCATAAGAAGTCCGGCGACTCCTCCGGCTACGCCTCCTCGTCTCCCGTCGGGTGGGTGAGGTGGTATCTCGGGATGATCGAGAGGCACCCTGTTCTCACCAAGAGCGTCACCGCTTCCTTCATCTTCACCGCTGCGGACGTCACCTCTCAGGCGAGAAACAATTCCTTTCTTCTTGAATCCTTTTTTTCGGTTCCTTTTTCCTTTTCTCGTTTTGGGCTTTGTATTCGATTATTGTTATCTTTCTTTCTTGGGTGTTTCATGTTCTTTTACCGCTTCCCTGTTGAAAGAAGACGATGGTTTTAGCGATACATCGGTGCCGACCCTGAATTCTTATTGCACTTAATGGTTGTAAACGAGACGATGGTTTGATCTTGACGGTCGGAACTACCACGGATTGTATTCCAAGAATCATGAAGTGCATGACAAGAATGTATAACTGCAATCTTTTGTGTTGTGGGAACCTTTAATCGACACCACCAATTGATGTACTGGAAAAACCTCCAAGTGAAAATGCCAACGAATGCATTAAAAGAACATCTAAATATCATATTAGAATTTCAGGATTTCGGTGTTATACGTGCTTAGTGTGGATATATCTATACCAGATCTTGGTGGTTGCCTTGCCAGAGTGGAAATCTTGCCTTTTATATAATACCAACTGTTTCAAACTTTTAGTTGTGTAAACATGCGTTTATTCTCAAACAGCCATACAATATCATCTGATTGAATGGACACCCACCACTTTTTGAATCAAAACTTATACGTTCAGTAGCCTTCTACTCTCTCACAATTGCCACTGTTCTGAGCATATAATCCTACAAGTTTCTTTTCTTCCTTTTTTCACTCCTACAGTCTCACAGCTGTGTATGTTCAGTACAGAGATCATTCTTTGTATAATAAACTACCTCCTGAAAGTAAAGAAATATTCATAATTTGTATTTTGCAAAACTTTTGACTGGTCACACCCATGCTTATCAGTCGTGCATTGTTCATTTGACAGCCATAAAGCACAACCACGAGGGACAATGGAGTAGTAAGGATATCGACCTCTGTTGCTTCATCTGATCCTTGCTCTTTTCATAATTGCATGAGTGTAGTACAGAATGTCTCTCTAACTTGGATATCTTAAAGTTTGAGTGGTTTGATTTGTCCGATTTCAGACACTTGAAGCAAGAGGCACCTGAGATAGCTTGGTTCTGTTCAGGATAAAGATGTTTTAGGGCCAGGAAGCTTCATTAGTATTTAGGAAGTTCCATGATTGTCAATCATGATAGAGACAGAACCTTCTCGTTTCTTGTGGGGATGAGTTTGGAAAGTTTAAATTTATCTAGTATTTATGGACTTCAAATCGTGGCATATGTGGCACATAAACTCTTGCCCTATTATGGAGTAGCGGGCTTTGAGTTTGAAGCATTCTCCTACACTTTGGTCTCTTCTTGATGCATGTGGGGCTATCTTGAAGAACATAGTTTTCTTTGTCAACTCCATGAACCTGCTATTATCAGAACACTTTCTCCTAACCTATGTACAACTGGCTTACTCTTCATGTCAAATGCTCTCCATCTGTTAAGTATGGTCCAATCAGATTAGAGACTGGAAGAATGCTGTTTGCTGCGATGGTTTTATATGAAAAATTTGCACAATTAATGCCTTGATGAATGCTCTTTTTCTGCCCTATTTGATGCCAATGAGCACAAAAGAGCTGTATTATGTGTTGAATACTACCTCTTGATTCATTTTTAAACAAACTGAATCATGCTTTTTGTATACGGATGGCAGAAGCACAGAATCATTCAATATGAGCCAGTGTATTGGTCTTCTTGTGAAACTGTTAGCAAAGGAAAATGTTGACATGTCCTCCCAGAAGATTTATACTTCAGAGATTAGTTTTGAATGTTTTATATATTGAAGATGAAATTGTTTATTAATCTATGTCAACCTATACTCCTCAAGCCAATGGAAATAAATAGCATACTCATAAAGTTGGTGAAATGCTTTACAGGCAAACAAATTTTAATTATTGCCAGATTTGCTGATTTCAGCCGTTTGACTGAATTTTGCCTGTATTTGCATGATATAGTCTTTTGGTACCTGTATTCACTTTTTCACAGCCGCACATGTTTTATATTGGATCTTAATTCAACTATCCATCATGACTCCCTCTCTCGTGCCGTTATTGCTACTGTTGTTATTTTTGCTGTTGTTTTTATCATTATTGTCTTTGTTACTGCTATATTTGGTTTAGCTAATATGCACAACTCCCTTTAAGCTTGGAGATTTTTCCTTGTGTAATTTTCAACCAAGGTTTTAAAACTCGCCGAGTCAACTCGTTGACTCGGCTCGGCTCGGCTCGGTCCTCCAGCGAGTCAACCCGGCAAGGCAAACTCGGTTTGCCAAGACTCGGCCTTGACTCGGCCTGACTCGGGCGAGTTCTGGGATGTTTGAAATTTGATTTTTGAGTTTCAAATTACAATTTCGAAATATATAAGTACATATATTTTAACAAGGGTTACCCCGAGATTTTGTATAAAAAAGAAAATAAAAATCATTTAAAGATAAAAAATCATTTAAATCCATAGAATAAAATCGCCATGCTGTTGGAACTACTTTTCACCCAGTGCTATCAACTTATTCTAGCAAAACATTTTAAAGAAATGATTCTCACTATATATGGAGGGTCAAATGTGCCTATAGGAAGTCACATTTAGGTTTCATCATCCATTTGTTATGTGAACAAGCATTGTACAGATTCAAATATTAGTAGTCTTTTTATAGTTGTGCCATTAATATATTTCCTGCATAGTTTTCATACATGAGAAAATTGCTTATTTATGTTGATATTGGGCATTCTGTAAACTTTCAATATGCACATATATCCCTATTTTACATTTATGGATTTGTTAGAGAGGGAATTGAAACTTTTAAAAAAGCTAGCATATATGATTGGCCATTTTAGGAACCGTAGGTAGTAGCAGACTGAATTCATGGTGACCACATCCTCTAATTCAAGTCATGAATTAGTCAAAGTGCTTGTATAGATATCAAATTCAAGCAAACCTCTATAGCTCTTTGCAGTTGTTTTTATATTCTTATAGACATTTGGACAGTAGTGATACTGTCTCTTAGAACATTAGCAAGTGGGAAAAATGTAGTGCCGTGTTGATTACAGTTATGGCAAAGAAATAGAAAACTAGAATTGCCTCCTTGCCTATTCCTTTGCTATTCAAAGTACATTTCCAGAATGTGGCTAAGAAATGGACTTAATGATTATCCACTCCATTGATATTCCATGATGTGCCTTATGTAGAGGTTATAAAATGAATATCATTATATCAGGGCACATATTTGTCCATATCTCCTTTCTGCATGCCATATTAAGTCATTCTGCAAACCTTTATATGTTTAAATGACAATTTATATATTGTTTTTCTTTTAAAATCAAAAGTTAACAAAACCCGGTCCGAGTCACCGAGTTGACCCGCCGAGTCACAAGTCAATAAAGAACGAGTCGAGTCCCGAGTCACGGGTTTTAAAACCTTGTTTCAACAAGGCCTTTCTTGCCACAATGTTTTCACCTTTTTGAATTTTTTTGTACTTTCTAAAATATATAAAGGTAGAAGTGAGGGTAGTTATGTCAAAAATGTATTCATCATACAAAATGAAATTTGTAGGATTTTAAAATCTTCTAGTTCTTACTAATGTTTGGCAAAAATGTCTATTCACATTCATAAATGTTGCATAACCAAATGGTATTTAAACAACCATTTATTATCTCCTTTTCTTATTTAAAGGTAACAATTTAATGGTTAACTCAAATTTGAATTTGGAAATCACTGCTCCCATGCTCCCACAACATCCCTTTCTCCAATAGGAAAAGCTGGAAAATCGTACCTTTCATCAATTCCCTCGTGTAGTTTCCCTTCCTCTCTATTGGAAAAGAGTCAAAAGATAGGTTCCAAAACCAGCCCACCATTTTACATGACTCTTCATGAAAAGATACAATTGTTCTAAAAAGTTATATTCTACATTTGTTTCCCACCTGCTATTCTGTGCATTACGGTATCAAGAGCAAGAAAATCTTAAAGAGAGAAGATAACAATGGAGAGAAATATGGCTAACTTCATTACCAAGAAAATAAGAGTTACAACAATAAAAAGGGTCGACCCTTCACCCTAACATTATAACAATACAGTTCCTAAAATGCCTTTACAACTTTGATAGAATACAGTAACATGAAAAAGTACATGAATACCCTTACAAATTAGAGAGATGTATAATAATGATACACATGATAAATTTCACTGTTTAACACTTCCCCTTACACTTGAGATGATGCAAGAGGAATCATTCCAAGTTTGAAAAGGAAGGATTTAAAGTGTAATGGGGGCTAAGCTCTTAGTAAAAACATATGTAATTTGCTCTTTTGAACCAACATACGCTAGAGCTATGACTCCATATTCATAGGCTCTTATGGTGAAGTGACGATCAATCTCAATATGTTTCATTCTCTCATGAAATTCAGGATTCTTGTCAATACGAATAGCACTCATAGTCACAATATTGAGGTGTCTTTTAAGAAATCGTCATTCCCCGCTCCTCTAAGAGTCATATGATCTATATGACCTCATCAATAGCCTGATCCATAGCCCTATATTCTACCTCTACAGTAGACAAGGCAACTCACTCTGTGTTGCTTTTTACTCTTTCATGAGATTAAAGAGCTCCTGTTAATAAACACACAAATGCCAGTAGTAGAGAGGCGAACTTTAGTCAATCCTCCAAAGTCCGAATCATAAAAGGCTCCAACATCTATAGAGGATGAGGAAGAGAAAAATATCCCAACATGTATAGTTTCCCTCACATATCGGATAATCCTAAGCACAACAACCAGATGCACTGACATAGATTAACTCATGAACTGACCGACAACATGCATTGCATGGGTAATGTCTGGTCTAATGATAGTCAAATATATCAAGCTGCCCACCAATTGAATTTATACTACAAGACCCTTAAGCTTCTCACCATCTGAACTTCCGAGCTTGATATTTGTTTCCATAGGGGTGGAAACCTTTTTGGAATCATCGATTAGCCTGGCTTTAGACATAAGATTTGTTGCATACTTGTGCTGAGATAAAAAGAGACCTCTTCTAGAGTGAACAACCCCAAGACCCAAAAAATACTTCAAATATCCTAGGTCTTTCATCTCAAAGATGTTAACTAGTTTGCTCTTGGTATCAATTATTTTCTGCACATCTCCTTTTATAATCATCTCATTTACATATAGGAGCAATATATATTTTCCTTGAGCAGAATAAGCCACAAACAAAGCAGGGTCGTGATGGCTGCTAAAACCCAAGGGATTTCACAACAGGGCTGAACTTCTTAAACCAGGCACGAGGTGCGTGCTTGAGCCCATACAAAGCTCACCTCAGCCTGCACACCCTGCCTTGAGAATCTGAGTAGCCATGTGGTAGTTCCATATACACTTCTTCCTCCATATCTCTATTCAAGAATGCATTCTTGACATGCAACTGTTAGAGACTCAATTGCCTTATTGCAGCCACAACAAGTAATGTTCTTATACTAGTCATATGA
Source organism: Nuphar pumila (assembly GCF_984573655.1). NCBI lineage: Eukaryota > Viridiplantae > Streptophyta > Magnoliopsida > Nymphaeales > Nymphaeaceae > Nuphar > Nuphar pumila. The sequence goes on along the minus strand of NC_143249.1, from coordinate 2,503,105 downwards.
GCAACGTGAGCAAATGTGTTAGCAAAATCAATCCCGAATTGTTGATTATATCCCTTGGCTACCAGTCTGGCCTTATACCTTTTAACAAACTCATTTGCATTACGCTTGATCTTATAGACCCATTTACACCTAACAACAATTTTTTCTCATGGAAGTTCTATAAGATCCCAAACATGCATCCTCTCCAAAGCACTCAACTCCTCAACCATAGCATGTTGCCACTCCTCTTTAGAGGAGGTCTCTCCATAAGAGTTAGGCTTGACATAGAAAAATATTAGAGCTAAATAGGCATGATGTTGAGGAGAGAATGAATCATAGGATACAAAACGAGTGGGAGGTGTTAAAATTGTAATCTCATAGTTAATCTCATATGTCTGATTAACTCTATCATATGTAATCTTATCCTTTAGTTTAGCTTCTTAGTTTAGTTAGAATTAGGCTAGTTAGAATAACTTTTATTTTTTGTTTTAGGACATTGAAATAGGCTTATGCCTTTATTGACTGAAAAGTCAATAAAGCATAGAGCATTAATTGAAGTTGTTGGACTTCCAACAACTCTAATTTGAGCCGTTGGGAGCCCAACGGCTCTCCCTCTCTAAGCTCCTTTTCAGCCCTATAAATATGGGCTTTTACTTCTTGTTTACATAATTTTTTATGTGGGTTTATCCCATTTTAATGAGATATATTTTTCTCTTGGTGTGTGCACTCTTTTGAATATTTCGGTTCTTGTGATGTGTTGAATGAACCTTTGTGTTCATTGAGAAAGATCTTTTGTGAGTTTCTTTTTGAAGTTTCGTTTGGGGTTCTATTTCCTTACATGGTATCAGAGCGATGGTTGTGATCAAGCTACTTATCTCGGTGCATTGGAAAGCATGCCACTCAAGTTTTAAAGGAGAAGAGGCGTTCTTCTTCAAGTATATATAAAAGAGTGATCAACAAGCTTGGAGGTATGTTCATATCTACCATTCGTGGTAGAGTACATCTTTCTTCTCTACTCTCATTGAGTTTCTTTCTTCTTCTCCTTATTAAGCCTTGTAAAATGGATGACAATGATAACGTCACCATTAAACCCATTAAGCTTAATGATTCAAACTACGTCACATGGGCTTCAATTATGAAGTACCTTACGTGGGGAAAGAGATTATGGGGATTAGTAGACGGAACTGATATGGAACCCACATTAATCCTCACCAAGCAAGAAGGGGAAAAAAAATACCTCTCACGGAGGTAGAAAGGATCAGGGCCATTTCCACTTATGAAAAAAATGGAAGGAATGGCGAATGTGTCGTGCCAAAATTATGTCTTGGCTTATTACAAGTGTTGACATAAAGAAATGCTCGAGTCTTGCAAAATTTGAGCATGCTAATGATGCATGAGATTACCTTAAGAGAATGTATTCTCTTAAGGATATTGCACATGCGTGCAATTTACAAATTAAAGTTCAGAATATGGTTCAAGGAGACAAGAGCATTAGAGAATACTACAATGGCTTGTCTGAATTGTGGGAAGAGTTAGCTCTTCTTCAACCAAAGTGACATTGTTCACAAGATATTGAACTCCGCCAAAACCAAATCAATGCGGAACATTTTTTTCATTTTATTAGTGGATTACGATCAGAATTTGAATCCACTAAGTCTATTCTTCTCCATCATGGAAAGGTGCCGTCAATAGAAGATACAATAGAGGATTTGAGAATGGAAGAAAATAGACTAAAAAGTAGAATTTTCAAAAACGATGACGACTCAGTTCTAGCCATCTCTAAACCTATAAACTTTGTTAGGACTTACAAGCATCCCAACTATGGAAGAGGAAATGTTGATTTTGAGAAAAAATAAAATTATTTACTACTATTGCCGTGAACCTGGACATGTGAAAACTCACTCTTCAAAATTAAAGCGACCTTATGAGAAAAAAGTTGCTTCCGTCGGACCACTACAAGAATCAAGCGAAACTTTTATTGGGAGTATGTCTCTTGTACAATTGGTGGAAGCACTCGAACCACTACTCAAGGGAGCATCTTCATCTACGGGAGCTGTTGTCTCTTCTGTGAGCACCTCCGATCCAGGTAAAACTCTATGGCTTCTTGACTCAGGTGCTTCTTTTGATATGACTCTGAATGTTGAAATATTATCTGAATGTCATAACTCAAATGGATCTAATATTTTTACTGCCGATGGAACATCATTAAAAATCGGAGAAATAAAAAAATTTGAAAAAAATTCTCAAAACTTAAAAGGATTTCATATTTCACAAATTAGATATATTCTCAAATTAAATCTCAATCTCTTGTCTGTTTCTGAACTATCTGACTATAGATATAACATTTTCTTCTCCTCTCGTTGTTGTCGAGTGCAGGATCACCAGTCAGGGAAGCTGATTGGGTAAGGCCATAGAGAAGGAGTTTTAGAAATTCTCTAGAATAGGCTTTGTTGTAATGTTCAAAAAATGAACTTGAATCTATGTCACAGGAGACTTGGTCATCCTAGTGTATCCAATATCCATTTTCTTTCAAATATGAAAAACTTTTGTAATTCTGAAACATTTAAATGCGAAAAATGTATTTTGGAAAAAATGAAGAAATTACCCTTTCAAGAAAGAAATTTTGTCTCCTCTCGGCCTTTTGAGTTAGTGCATTCGGATGTATGGGGTCCTGCACTTGTTATATTCGAAGGATTTTTTTCATATTATGTCATTTTTGTAGATGATTTTACACGAAATACTTGGATTTATTTTCTAAAACATAAATCTGAAGTATTTTTTCATTTTCAAATATTTCATAAACCGGTTAAGAATCAATTTAAGAATGATATCTCTATTTTTTGCACTGATTCAAGGGGAGAGTTTTTGTCAAAAGAATTTAATGATTACTTAAATTTACATGGTATTTCAAATCAAAGTTCATGCCCATATACTCCACAACAAAATGGCCTAGTAGAAAGAAAACATAGGCATATTTTAGAAACAACAAGAACCCTACTCGTCACTCATCTAGTTCCAATTTTTTTTGGGTCGAAGCCACTTTAACCGTGGTATATCTCATTAATAGAATGCCATCCTTTGTTTTAAACAATATTTCACCTGTTGAAAAACTCTTCAAACAGATCCCAGATTATTCAAGGTTAAGGGTATTTGGTTGTAAATGTTTTGTTTTCTTCAACAAAAATGGAAAACTCTCACCTCATGCTATTCCATGTGTGTTTCTTGGTTATGCAAGCAATCAAAAGGGTTATAGATGCCTTGATCTCAAAACTAGAAAGCTATATGTGTCACAAAATATATCCTTCTTAGAAAATGAAAGTTTCTTTGAAATTAAAAACTCTACATAAATCGATGAATATTCCTTTTTACTGGACTTAGTTTCAGAGATTGATAAGGAAGATGTTGATCAAGAAGATCAAAATGTGATAAGTACTGAATCATCTCATCCAGAATGTATTCAATACTTCAGACGGGGTAACCTAGAGCAACCTTGTGCTCTAGAAAAATATACGAAAACACAAGATCATATAGAAGCAATAAGATCATCTAGGGTGTCAAAAGTTCCTGAAAAATTTGTATCCTATGAGTCTTTTTCACCAAAGTACCAAGCATATATTGCTCTGTTACATTCCTACATAGAACCTTCTAATTATGATACTACAAAAGAACATCCCGAATGGGTTGAAGCCATGTCATCAGAGTTAAGTGCCTTAGAAAAGGCGAATACGTGGACTATTCAAGATATTCCATCAGGAAAGAAACCTATAAGATGTCGTTGGGTATACAAAGTCAAAACCAAGAGTGATGACACTCTTGAATGTTTTAAGGCTCGGCTACTTGTTAAAGGCTATTCTCAGGAATATGGAATAAACTATGAGGGAACTTTTACACCTGTCGCTAGAATGACTACTGTAAGAACTTTGATTGCTCTTGCCTCTATAAAGAAATGACATATCTTTCAGATGGATGTCAAGAATGCATTTCTTAATGGTAGTCTAGCTGAAGAAGTTTATATGGAACCTCCACCTGGTATTAAGATTCCTCAAGGAAAAACTCTTCGTTTACACAAGGCCTTATATGGACTTAAACAAGCCCCACAGGCTTGGTATGATAAATTTAGTCAAGTTATGTTTGCTTTTGGTTTTCGATTTTGTCATACTGACACAACTTTGTTTATTAAGAAATCTAATGCAGGTATTATTATTCTTATACTTTATGTGGACGACATGATCATCACAGAAAGTGATAAACAGGGAGTTGACAACATCAAAAAATTTCTCAAAAACAATTTTGAAATGAATGACTTGGGTTTCTTAAATTTTTTTCTTGGAATCGAAGTGACCTATTCTCCTAGAGATTATTTACTAACTCAATCGAAATTTGCTATTGATATTATTGACAGGTCTGAAATCACAGATGAAAAACATGTTAACACTTCTGAAGTCGTAAATGCCAAAATGAAGATTGATGATGGAGAACCACTTGAGAACCCAACACCTTACAAACAGCTTGTTAGGACATTGTCTTAGCTTTCCATCACATAACCGGACATAGCACATGCTGTCCACACAACAAGTTAATTTCAGTATGCTCTCACTACTGTTCATATGGGAGCAGTATTACGAATTATCAGATATCTTAAAACCTCCGTTTATAGAGGACTTTTTTTGTCTGCTTCTTTTTCATTATAACTAACTGCTTATACTGATGCAGATCGGGGGGTGATCTTAATGATCGACACTCAACTACTGATCTTTGTGTGTTTTTAGGAGAATCTTTGATTTCTTGGCGGTGCAAGAAGCAAAAAAAAGTCTCTCTTTCATCAATTGAAGCTGAGTACAGAGTCATGGCTACAACCGCTATGGAAGTAGTATGGTTAAGAAGTCTGCTTTAAGACATGGGTGTAGGGATGGCAATGGACCGGAGTGGGCGGGCCCCGCTTTCCCCCGGTTCACTGCCATCCCTACATGGGTGTTATGACTACGTGACCATCACAACTATGCTGCGACAACAAAAGCTCTATTTACATTGCCAACAATCGGACATTCCACGAACGAACGAAGCATGTCGAGATGGATTGCCACTATTTACGAGAGGAATTTCTACACGGCACCATTGATCTCCCGTATGTCTCCTCAGAATATCAGCTGACCGACTTCTTTACCAAACCCCTTGCTGCTCTTCGGTTCCATTTTCTCTTAGACAAACTTTCGGTTGTCCAACCATAAATTTGATGGGGAGTGTTAAAATTGTAATCTCATACGTGAGATTAACTCTATCATATGTAATCTTATTCTTTAGTTTAGCTTCTTAGTTTAGATAGAATTAGGCTAGTTAGAATAACTTTTATTTTTTGTTTTAGGACATTGAAATAGGCTTATGCCTTTATTGACTGAAAAGTCAATAAAGCATACAACATTAATTGGAGTTCTACTCCCAACAACTCTAATTTGAGCTGTTGGGAGCCCAACAACTCCCCCTCTCTAAGCTCTTTTTCAGCCCTATAAATATGGGCTTTTACTTCTTGTTTACATAATTTTTTGTGTGGGTTTAAACTTTATCCCATTTTAATGAGGTATATATTTTCTCTTGGTGTGTGCACTCTTTTGAATATTTTGGTTCTTGTGAGTGTGTTGAATGAACCTTTGTGTTCATTGAGAAAGATCTTTTGTGAGTTTCTTTTTGAAGTTTCGTTTGGGGTTCTATTTCCTTACATGAGGTACAAATACTTTGGAGCTTCTACGTACCAGAGACAAGGGAGTTGAAGCTGTCTTTAGACCATAGTGACAAATATCAGCGATATTTTGAAAACATCACGAAAAAATGTGATATATTAGCTTACCATTTTAAATATTAAAATCTTGCGATATTTTTCAAAATATCGTGATATTTTTGACAAAACCAAAATATCACCTTTTTATCATGATATTTACGTTTTTATCATGGGATTTAAAATAAAAAAGTCTCTTGCTTTAAATTCATTTAAAATGCATTGAACAACATTATTTCCAAGTGAATAAATTCTCATTAAACTATCTTTTAATTCATCTTTCTCTCTCTCATTTAATAGCAATAAAACCTTCTCTCATCCACCAAAAACATAAAACGAGTTTCTCAACAAGGCAACTTTGGAAAGTGTTCATGATAGAGAACGATTTCCTAAAATCTATCTTGAAAATAAAAACTTTAAATGCATTGAAAATAGGAAAGGTCTCCTAAAGTCTAACATGTAAATTAAACCCATATTTTGAAGTTTTAAATGATTTTATTTAGAAGTTTCAATTTTGGACAGGACCTTGAACCCATATCATTTTCTAAAATTTTATTTTGCCCCATATTTATTGAAATATTTATTTCTTTATTTTTAGCTGATATTTTTTTCAGAAAAAACCCGAGATAAATAAAAAATTTCAAAATCTCACGAAAAATATTGGTGATAATTTTTTGTTTTAAACTTTTGTCACTATGATATAGACTCATGTGCTCTGGGTTAGCTGAGAACGAATCAAAATTGGCTTCTAAGTTTCCTACCTCCTCTAACTCCATCTGATCAAGGAAATGTATTTCTACTACATTTTCTTGCCTTCTAACATAAGTCTGTCCAAATCTGTTATTCGTATTAACCACTTCCTCCCCCTGAACCTCCACACTCTTTTCAACTACTTTTTCTTTAGGAAATGGAACCAATAAAGAGAAGTCAACACCCTCTTTTCCTTCATGCTATTTTTTACTAAAAATAGGTGTCCTCATGAAAAACTTGCCTTGATATCCAAACCCTTTGCTCAATCAGGTCATCGCATTTATACCCTTTCTGTACATGAGAAAATCCTAAGAAACAACACTGCATTGATCATGGTGAGAGCTTATCCCTATATCTGCCAGCTATGTAACAAGGACTCTTCTAAAAGGGAAATGCACCCGCGTCGCACCCGCACCCATGCGGGTGTGATACTTGGACATAACTTCCTTTGTGTCAGGTGAAGTGAACCACACCGAGGTCCATTTCTTTTCCAAAAGTAGATTCGGTTAACCCTAACCAAGTCTAGTTTTATCTAATATTATATATAAATAAATATGTGCACACACACATATATATATCTTATCATGATGCTTTTGTATTTCATTAGTGTTAACTTAAAACTGTTAAAATTATATATATATATATATATATATATATATATATAGTAGCATGTATCTTTAAACACTTAAAGTGTTTGAAGATTGTTTGGATGAAGTGTCGCCATTGATCGTGCACGATCAAACGGCGACACTGTCGTCTATTTTTTTTACGTTCCAGACTTTTAGAAGTGGTCTTGACTGTTGCTAAAAGTCTGGGCGGAAAAAACACACATTTAGCAGCGGTTCAAAAATTGCCACTAAATTGTTTTCTTTAAAAAAAAAAGATGCGTGACATTACACCGTGCCTTCGAATAAGTTTGAGGGAAAACCCGTCTGAAGATACATGTTTTCCTATATATATATATATATATATATATATATATATATATATATATATATATATATATATATATATATATATATATATAAAACCTACCGGCACCCAAGTTTTTTTAAAGTGCCGCATCGCAACATCCACACCTATGTGTAGGGATGGCAGTGGATCGGGGTGGATGCGGGGGACAATGTCTCCACCCCCGCCCCATCTCAAAATTCTGCCCTCCATCCTTGCTTTCATCCCGACACGAGTTTTGATTTTAACCTCCATCCCTGCCTCCATCCTCAGTCCAAACGGGGCGAGGCGGGGCCCCGTTTCTCCCCTGTCCACTGCCATCCCTAAAGAAGAAGTTGGAACCGTTGAAGGGTCAACCACGCTGACCAGAAGGAGGGGAAAGGAGAGCTTATTGGAGAAGTGGCGACCCAAAGAAGGAGAAGGTCGTTTTAGCTTTAGGGTTAGAAATTAGAAATATATAAGGGAATTATATGAAATTTTATTAAATCATTAAAGGTATTTTAGTTATTTTACTAACGGGGATCATGGGCGGGGCGGGGTGGGGGAAAGCGTAAGTCCACCCCTGCCTCCATCCCCTCACGGGTTTTGATTTTAACTTCCATCCCCAGTCCATACGGGGGGAGGCGGGGCCCCGTTTTCCCCTGGTCCACTGCAATCCCTACCTATGTGACATAGTCTGCCAGACAATAATACAAAGCAAGTACAACCAAAGACTTTCATTATCTCATAGTTTGGAGCAGTCCCATATAGCTTTTGGAATGAAAATATATCTTTAAGTACCCTTGATGGCATTCGATTGATCTGATATATTGCCATACACACCACATTTTCCCAAAGATCTCTAGGTACACATCCACCAAAGAGCAGTTCTCTTGTAGTCTTTAAGATGTGTCTGATTTTCTTTTTCTCTATACCATTTTGCTCAAGGTTATATGGACACATTTTTTGATGTTTAATTTTTTTCATGCCAAAAATTTTGAACACACCATTAACATATTTACCACCCAAATCAGTACGAAGCACTTTAATTTTAATCTATGTCACACGGACTCGGCTAAGGAGGTGCCGCACCCGAGTCGACACGCCCCAACACGGGTGCGGACTCGGGTGCGGCTTCGGACTCGGCCCGGACTCGGTCAACGCCGAGTCGGACTCGGTCAACGAGTCCAGGCCGAGTCCGTCCACATTTTGGACTCGGTCAACTTTGACCGAGTCCAAAAATGTCCCTAAAAAACCATTTTTTTATATTTTTTATTTAAAAATATATATATAAAAAGAGGCACAGTGCTGTGACAGTGCTGCAGTCACAGACTGTGACTATGCACAGTCTGTGCAGTGTGCACAGTCTGTGCAGTGTGCAGAGTCACAGACTGTGCACAGTCACACAGACTGTGCTGTGGCATTTTAAAAACAAAATAAAATTATATATATATATATATATATATATATATATATATATATATATATATATATATATATATATATATATATATATATATATATATATTGCCGAGTCCCCATGTCCAAAAATTTTAAAATTGTGCCGCACCCGTGTCACACCCTCACCCTCACCCATGTGACATAGATTTTAATAGAAAATTGAGTCTCAATCATTGCACACAATTTATTGAAAATAACAAAAAGTTCACTTCTATTCTTCATGAAATATGCCCAAGTAAACCTTGTAGAATCATTTATAAAAGTGACAAAATATGAAGAACCATCCTTAGACAAAATGGGTGAAGGACCCCACTCATCTGAAATGTACAAACTCAAAGAGATTCTCGGACTCTCTATTTCTCAACTCAAATGACAAGGCATTACCTTTGCTAACCTACATGTTTCACACTCTTGGATACACTTAGACACTACTAACTCTGGTTTACCAAAACCCCTCAAGGTAACCAAATGTTGCAACCTAGAGCTGAAAATATGCCCAAACCTCTGGTACCACAAAACTGACTCATCTACCACAACTCCACTCAAACTAGCTCCATAATTCCTCCGCGTTTTCATGTTTAGCCAATCCAAGTAATATAAATCTCTTCTTCTATGGCCAATCTCAATTCTCTTCTCGGATAGCTGATCCTGCACAACATGGTCAACATTAGAAAATATGTCATTGCAATTATACTTAGTGATTTGCCCAACAAAAATAAGATTCATGGCTAAAGATGGTACATGGTAAACTTGAGAAATGTTCAATTTGTAACCAGGATATGAGTTAGAAGAAATGCATCCTAATTTGAATACTAATATAGATGAACTATCGGTAGTGCAAAAAACACCACTACAAGGTTGACAATTGGTCAAAATAGACTCATGAATTGTCATATTACATGAGTCATATAAGTTTATTAACCATCCAAAAGCAAAATCTGAAATACCTGCAAAAGCAATACAAGAGGAAGAGGAAGAAGTAACAATAGCTGACTGAGCAAGGAGCTGCAACTGAAGAATCTGCTGCTGCATCTTCTCTAATAGCTGGAGCTGACCACCACATGACTTTTAAGATCTCTCAGCTAATGAATCAACAAGCTTACCACCAATATTAGTGTGGTCATCCTTGGGATTAGTGCCCTCACCATCATAAGATACTGCATAAGCTTCACTTTTCTTTTTCTTGAGAGCTGGCAAGAGTTTTTCATGTGACCAAAGCCCTTACAATAGTGACACTGAATATAGCTCAAGTCACCTCTTCCTACAAATCTTCCACCACCTCTACCACCAAATTTGCCACAGACTGTCGAGGGACTACCATAATAGTGTCACAAGATGAATAAGTTCTATGCGACCTTATCTTTTTAGTCATTTTTGCAATCAATTCAGCTAGAACATTAGTGATCGAGGGAAAAAGTGGACGATGCAGTATGACACTCTTCACCTTGTCAAAATTTGGTCGAAGTGCCATAAGAAACTCAATAACCCTAGTTGTTTCCTTGTGTTGATCAAGAAGCCCCATAAAAGTTTGGCATGAGGTGCACCTCTCACACTTTGCACACCTCTCACACTTGGTTTGACCCTCCATGAGTGTAAGTGCATCCCAAACTCTTTGCATATCAGAATAAAATTTCTCAACTGAATTGTTTCCCTGATTCATACCCCTCAATTCTTGAGGTTGGAGCTGAACCAGCAGCAATGAAGTCTTCCTTCTCCCTTGCCTCAGCAACAATCTCCTCTCGTGAGATGTTGGGTCTGATACCATATCAAGAGCAAGAAAATCTATAAGAGAGAAGATAACAATGGAGAAAAATATGGCTAACTTCATTACCAAGAAAGCAAGAGTTACAACAATAAAAAAGATTGACCCTTCACCCTAACATTATAACAATACAGTTCCTAAAATGCCTTTACAACTTTGATAAAATACAGTAACATGAAAAAGTACATGAATACCCTTACAGGATAAAGATATGTACACTAAGTGATACACATGATAAATTTCACCATTCAACAGATGGCATCCATTCTTGTGTGATTTTAAATATTTCAATAGACAAGTTGTTGGCTTGACTTCTGGAGGGGTTGGCATTTTATGGACTATTACGGCCAATTCCTGATGGACTTAGTGGATTCTATGTAATATCTCTTGTATTTATCGATGTATATTCCTTATCTCTTCAGCATGGTTAAATGCCAGGTCTATTTGAGTTTTCAATCCTGTTGATGATTGTGGTCTCACATGCATTTATTATGACTGTGACTTGGGTCATGTAATCTTGTTGAAACCTTTGAGTGTGGTGCATTCAGCAAAAAAGTTATTTATGTAATCTAGTCCATGTCAATCTATGGGCATGAAAACATCTAGCTTTTTATATAATCTTCTAGGGCTATTTTTGGGAATACTCTGCTAACTTTATTCTGATGAACTGTTCTATCAGATTCTTACTCCTGCATCATTTGATCAAACAAGGACATTGAGGATGGCGGGATATGGATTATTGGTTTCAGGGCCATCACTGCATCTGTGGTTTAATTTTGTGTCCAGGATTCTACCGAAGAGTGACATGCTTAGTACTTTAAAGAAAATGGTTCTTGGGCAAATTACTTATGGGCCTTTCATAACATCTGTTTTCTTTTCTTTGAATGCTGCTGTACAAGGTATTTTGATTTTCCTTTTTAATTTAATTGTTCCTGCTCTTATTCATAGAGAAATTGATGAAGAGTTGGAATTTGGGCACTTTTGAATTAAGTGCTTTGGTTCATCTTGGAAAATGCGCTTATATTTTCCCTGCTGTGCAAGCTGGACAGGCCCCTATCAGTGTGTTTATCAGCCAAATATATGTATGCGGTGTTCCATAAAAAATAAACTGCATTAAATAAGTGATCTGTTTGCCAACCCCATCCGGACTGGAGGCTTATCCTCTGAAACAAGAAAAGCTACAGATCCTAATAGCTAGACTTCAGGGAAAAAATAAATCCTAAGAGCTTGGTTTGGCATGACAACAGTTGATTTGGATACCAAATCTGAGGCAATTTTTTTAAACTTCGCAACTATGCTCTGTTGAGTGTTAACTTAGCAACTATGCTCTCTTGAGGCTAACTTATGATGAGAAATTTAGAGCCAAACGTGCACCAAATGAAGAGTGAGAAAGACATTTTACTATTCTTTTTAGTTATTGGAATTAGGGGTGGCAAAACCTGACACGACCCGCCTCTTAGGCGGGTTCGGGTTTGGAAAAAACGAACCCGTTTAATAAACGGGTCGACCCGCCTAACCTGTTTATTAAACGGGTCGGGTTCGTGTTAGGGGTATGCCAACCCGCCTGACCCGTTTAATAAACGGGTTAGGCGGGTGGGTCAACCCGCCAACCCGACCCGCGAACCTGAGAACCCGTTTACCCGACCCAACCCATTTATTAAATGGGTTGGCGGGTCGTGTCGGGTTACCCGTTTATTAAACAGGCCGGGTTCGTGTTTGCCACAGCCGACCTGTTTAATAAACGGGTCGGGTTCGGGTTGAGGTATGCTGACCCGCCAACCCGACACGATTGCCACCCCTAATTGGAATGCATGATCCATTAGCAATATGAACATTATCATTTCTTTTTGGGTTATTTTCAAAAGCATACCTGGTATTTTTTTATAATTCAATTTCATATATTAGTTGTTTCTTTCCTAAATGTCTTGGACCTCTTGATTTTACACATTAAGTTTTTCAGAAATAATGATTTTACCTTTTGCACTAAGAATTCATTCCTTTCTTCCCTGACCACCCATCTTTGAAGGACATGGAATTAAGCATTGTGGTTCATCTCCGAAAATGCACTTAAAAGCAATCGCACTAGAAACTGACTTGCGGCATGAACGACATGAGCGATATCAGGTCGGGTGATGAAGAGGTAGGTGAGAGATCCAATCAATTGACGATATGGAGTAGGATCTTTAAGCAATACTCCATCTTCAAGTCTTAATTTTGCATTTATAACTTCTAGGGTCTCCACTTCTTTTAATATGAAACTTCTGATCTAGCACATATATCAGTAGTCAATTTCATCTGAGAGAGAATATATCCTTTAGGAGAGTAGGCAACCTCAGTCTCTAAAAAATATCTCAAAAACCCCAAGTCAGATGTATCAAAAGTTTTCTTTAAAACTGATTTAATTTCAATAACTTCTTCGTTGTTATTTCCTGTAATGATCATATCATCAACATATAAAAGAAGAATTATAATGGTAGTACTTGTTTTGTTGACAAAAAGAGCAATGTCAGTATAATAAGAGATAAATCTTAAATTAATCAAAACATTACTAAATTTATCATACCAAGCCTTATGAGCTTGTTTAAGACCATACAGGGCCTTTTTAAGTTTTAAATTTTTTTCATTTAAATTAACCCCTGGAGGAGGGTCCATGTAAACTTTCTCACCAAGTTCTCGATTTAAAACGGTATTTTTAACATCTAATTGAAAAATGAGCTATTTTTTAATAAAGGCAATGGCAATGCGGGTTTGAATGCTAGTCATTTTTGTGACAGAATCAAAGGTTTCTTCATAATCTATTCTATATTCTTAGGCATACCTTTTAGGGACTAATCTTGCTTTTTATCTTTCTAATGAGCTGTCACTTTTGGTTTTAAATTTAAACACTCATCTACATCCTATATGTTTCTTGCTTAAAGGAGGATCAACTATTTTCCATGTGTTGGCTTTCCTAAGAGCATTAGGTTCTATTTCCTTTGCTTTATTCCAATGAGGGTATTGTTTGCCATCATTAAAGTGAGATGACTCATTATAAGAGTGAAGGGTTATTAAACATGCTCTAAAGTTTTAAGACAATAAGTCATATGACACAAATCCATTTGGATCACTAAAGATTCAATTTATTCTCCTAATTTGGGATTCCCCTAAGGATATGTTTTGAGAAAACTTGTCAAAGGGCACATGGGTGATTACCTTCCCCTTGTCGAGTATATACATATATATCACTTTCATTCAAACTTTTGTGTTGATGACTAACTTCATCAACAATCAGATGATCAATACTAGAGTCATTGTCCAAGTAAGAATCAAATATTTCAATAAAATTAAACTCATCATGTCTTGGCAATAGATCAAATAGAAATGAATAATCAATTTCTTCTTTAGGTTCTTTGCTATCAAACCCATTTTCATTTTCATGAAATGTGACATTTTTTGAAACATAGAGATTGTTATTTATTGTATCAACACATCAATACCCTTTTTTATTTTCACCATAGCCCAAGAAAACACATTCAATGGCTTTGAGAGATATTTTATCATTTTTATGGGAGAAGCACATAATACTTACAACCAAAGATTCTTAGTCTTTTAAAATCGGGAGTCATTTTAAAAAGTTATTCAAATGAAGAGAGATTTTGTAATGAAGACGAAGGAGTTCTATTTATTAAGTAGGTTGAAGTTAAAACAACTTTGGCCCAATTTTTTTTTGGAATGTCCCTTGAAATCAAAAGAGTTCTAGTGGTTTCTATTATATGTTTATGCTTTTTTTTTATGATAACCCATTTTGTTGCGGAGTTTTAGGACAAGATCTTTGATGACAAATTCCATTTTGTTTCAAGTAGTTTTGAAATTCATTTGACATGTACTCACCTCCCGAATCTGATCTAAGAATGAATATGTTTCTAAGAAATTGATTTTTAACCATTGAATAAAATTTCTTAAAGAAAGAGAACACATCAAATTTAAGATTTAGAAAATAAATCCATGTATATCTAGTAAAATCATAAACGAAAATAACATAATAGGAGTAACTTCGTTTTGATATGACCGGTGAAGGACCCCATACATTCGAATGCACTAATTCAAAAGGTCGAGTAGAAATAAAAGTTCTATGAGGAAAGGGAATAACTTTCATTTTTAAAAAAATTTAATCTTTACAAGACATATCTTTTTCATTACAAATATTTTTCAAGAGAGGAAAAAGATACATCTTCGAAAAACTAGGATACCCAAGTCTCTTATGCCAACTGTCAATACTTATTGTCTTGTACATAATTACAAAATGACTTGGGTGGAAAAGATAAAAAAATCATAAAGTAAATATCGCTTCTTCTATGACCTTGCCTAATCAGCTTCCCTGACTGGAGATCCTGCAGGGTGATGAGAAAAAAAATTTGCAACAATGATCATAAATTTGAGAGACGAAAAAAATATTTAAATTTAACTTTGGAACAACTCTTATTTTTGGAACAAGGAATTTTTGAGTCAAGAGTTCCAATACTATTTACTTTTAAGGAAGTTTCATCGGCCGTTGAAACGTAAGATGAAGTGGAATTAGTGCGAACCAATGTTGTGAGAGGCGTACGCCTCAGTACCTGAAGCGTACGCCTCAGAGGCGAAGCGCACGCTCAAGGTACTGAGGCGTTGTACCGAGGCGTTTGAGCCTTGAAGCTTACACTTCACATGGGTGAAGCACACGCCTCTCATCGAGGCGCGCTTCACCTCTGAGGCTAACGCATCATGTAAAGCAAAAAAAACAACTCCCGTCTCCTCCCCTTTCTCTGCAGCCGATGACCATCACCCGCAGCATCCCCTTTCTCGGCGCTTTAAAAATTCTCAAAACAAACGAATCCCCACAATAAACTGTCTCACCTGCTAATCAAGTTGAAAATAAGTCTCTGAACCTTGTTGACACCTGCTAATCAAGTTGAAAAACTGTCTCACCTCAGAGAGCTCGCCACCATCTGGGCCACCATCACCCACCTTGCCCGCCGCCGATCTTCCGCCACCTCCACCACCGTCAACGCCACCATCCCCTCGGAGCTCATCCGCTTCACCATCGCCCGCCGCCTCCCGCTCGGCCGGTCACCCGCCACTGAGCAGGACGAGTTTCCCTCCCCGATCGGCACGGCCTGCCAGAGCCAACGAGAGCTCCTTCACCGCTTCATGAGCTACACCCCCTTCAAGCCCTGCCCCGACGATGCCGATCTTGCCGAGCGCCTCATCGTCCACGGCTGCTTCCCTCTTCCCCGCCGCCGCTGCTTCTCCCTCACGTCCCCCAAACCCCCCGCCGCCCTACCCACCACCCCCTTTCCCTCCTCCCTCCCCGCCGCCGCCATCCGGTGGTCGCGCTTCTCCTGCAAATCCTTCGATTGCCTCACCCGATTCAGCCGCCCGGGATTCGATCTCTCCCTCGAGGCCCTCAAAATGGGTGGAGCAATCCGGCGCCACTGGCAATCCCGTCTCCTCCCCTTTCTTTCTTTTGTTCTGTGTAAACTGTAAAGCCCCCTTTTATTACTGGCCGTATTTCCACCGGTGATCAAAATATTTTATTTTATTATTTTGATCATGAAGCGTACGCTTCAACGCCTTGAGGCGTACGCCTCGCTTCATAACATGCTCAACGCCTCGCTTCGCCTTATCGCATTTAACAACCTTGGTGCGAACTTCAGAGAGGGCATTCTCATGAGGGGTCATATGAAAGGAAGCATTCGAGTCAAGAATCCACATACCTGGAGGAGATGAAGAAGATACAATAGCGGCACCTGACATAGGAGAGGATTTGAGAAGTTGTTGAAGTGCTTCCGATATTTTGGCTAAGCGTGTCTTTGATATCTCCATCATTTTTGCTTGATTCTTCTTCCGTGGGTGTGATTTCTTCAATGAAAGCGATTTTGCATTTAAGCTTTGGACATACCAGTCTAATGTGTCCTGGTTCATTACAATAATGGCAAATAGTACACTTCCTATACTCACTATTATAGTTGGACCCTCCATTATAGTTATTTTGTTTTACAAAGGGGCCTTATAGGCCCTTACATTAGAACCCGGCTTAGTAACGGCCAAGACATCATAATTCTTATTTGTCATTCCAAGGCAGATTTCCTCTTGACACACCTTGACAAGAGCATCTTCAAGAGGCATAACTTTGGTTCTATGAAAAAGAGAAGACCTCACTTGTTCAAGTTCTGGTCTTAGAACATGAAGAAATTGAAAAAAGTGTTTCTTCTCAATTTACTCTCTTCTAATCTCAACATCTTCGGAAACCACCCATTTTTGGATCAAGGAGTATTAATTCATCCCAAAGAGGATACAAAATACTAAAATAATCTCGAATAAACATGTCCCCTTGCTTAGTAGATTTAATCTTGTTTTAACAAAAATATTGTTTAGCAAGATCCTTTTGGGTATACATACCCTTAATAAAGAACCAAACTTCATTGGCTCTTCTAAATTTGTTGATGTTTGCATATATTTTATGTCAACATTGTTTATAAACCATGTCAAAAATTTTGCATGGTTATTTTTTCAATCCTCTACCTTTATTTGATTTCTTTGATGGCTTTATCATAATCATCTCCAACAAGAGCTTTCTCAACACCTCCTTTGACTTTGGTAAGCTTTAATGATGGTTAGGGGTAGTAATTACCCATCACAAAGCCCCAAATTTTCTTTCTTCTAAAATGATTTTCCGAAGCCCACATCAAGTAATTGCTTATATTGAGTTTGAAGGAGAGCTCTACTCTTGGTTCATACTCTATGACGAAAAGAGAGAGGTAAAGAGGAAGATAAGACTGAAATGAAATGGGGATCTTCGAAACACGAGCTTTGATTAACAAGAGCAAGTGTCAAGAATGACACTAAAGCATAACCCTTAAAAAGGGTATAACTGGAAACAAAATAAAAATAAAAATGTATTCTTTATTGATATGAAAAACCAATTGCTTAAGAAGCATTGGAGTGAAATACAAGAGGGGCTGCACCCCTTTATATACACAGCTGAAAGAGGACTCAATAGAGCTGTTGGGCACAGTCCAACAGCTCTATTTAGAGCTGTTGGAATGTGTCAGTCCAACAGCTCTATTAAGAGCTGTTGGACTGTGTCAGTCCAACAGCTCTATTGCTAGTCAAGTCTGGACAGGACTTGACTAGCAACAGTCATTCTAGTTCAAACTGAACTAGATGACATAAAGACAAAAAATAAAAATAAAGGAAAAAAAATACAGAAAAAAAAGAAATTAAAAATGTATTTATATATATATAATAATATAATATTATTATATATACATATATGTACAGTTTTACATTTTAACACTCCCCCTCAAACTTACGGTACAATGAGCGAAAGTTTGTCTAAGAGAAAGTGAAATCGGGGAGCAGCGAGAGGCTTTGTAAAGAGGTCTGCTAACTGATATTCTGAAGTGACATATGGCAGATCAATTATCCCGTGTAGATATTCCTCTCTGACGTGACAATCCATTTCGATGTGTTTGGTCCGTTCGTGGAATGTTCTATTACTGGCAATGTAGATCGCACTTTTGTTGTCACAACACATTTGTGAAGCCTTTGTTGCTTCAACTCCCATGTCAGCAAGCAGTCGTCGGAGCCAAACTACTTCCATGGTCGTGGTTGCCATGGCTCTGTATTCAGCTTCGGTGGATGAGAGAGATACCTTCTGCTGCTTTTTACACCTCCACGAGATTAATGATTCCCCTAAAAAGACACAAAAGCCAGTGGTTGAGTGTCTGTTATTAGGATCACCTCTCCAATCAGCATCAGTATATGCAATTAAATCAAGAGAAGAGGAGGAAGATAAGAAAAGTCCTCGTGAAAGAGATGACTTGATGTATCTGATAATACGCATGACTGCTCCCATATGAACAGAAGTAGGAGCATGTTGAAATTGACTTGCTGTATGAACAACATGTGCTATATCTGGTCTGGTAATGGATAGATAGGAAAGTGCCCCGACAAGCTGTCTGTAAGGAGTAGGGTCTGCAAGAAGTTCTCCATCATCAATCTTCATTTTAACATTAACAACTTCTGGAGTGTCAACTTTCTTATCATCAGTAATACCAGACCTGAAAACAATATAAAAAGCAAATTTAGTCTGAGATAATAAATATCCTCTAGGAGAATAAGCAACTTCAATGCCTAAAAAATATCTCAACAAGCCCAAATCAGTCATTTCAAAATGAGATTTAAGAAGTGTTTTGATTGTTTCAACTCCCTGTTTATCGCTTCCGGTGATGATCATATCATCCACATAGAGAAGAAGCACAATGATCCCTGCATCAGAATTCTTAATAAACAAAGCAGTGTCAGTTAAACAGAATTGAAAACCAATATCAATCATAACACGACTAAACCTATCATACCAAGCTTTTGGTGCTTGTTTAAGTCCATAAAGAGCTTTTTCTAAGCGAAGGACTTTACCCTTAGGAATACTTAGACCAGGAGGGGGTTCCATATATACTTCTTCAACTAGCTTTCCATTTAAAAAAGCATTTTTGACATCCATTTGAAAAATAGACCATTTTTTGATAGAAGCTAAGGCAATTAAGGTTCAGACAGTAGTCATACGAGCCACCGGAGCAAATGTTTCTTCATAATCAATCCCATATTCTTGGGCATAACCTTTGGCTACTAAACGGGCTTTATATCTTTCAAGAGTACCATCACTCTTGGTTTTAATTTTATAAACCCATCGACATCCTATAGTTTTCTTCCCTGGAGGAAGATCTTGAATATTCCATGTAGAAGCCTTTTCAAGTGCATCTAATTCAACTTTCATGGCTTCTATCCATTTGATATCATTTTTTGCTTGAAAATATGTGGATGGTTCTTCATATGAGTGAATTAATGCAATAACTGCCCTATATGTGGGTGAGAAAGACTCGTATGATACAAACTTTTCTGGAGGCCTCGAGATCCGGGATGATTGTCTAGTTGGAATGTTAGAATATTTCTCAAGTGCACATGGAGTATTAGACTCTTGTCGCCTGGAATATTGAATACTAGTATCTCTATGAACTTCTTCATTTTCAACATTAAGATCAATAATTCTTGGATCATCATCAAAGTTACAATCAAGGTCATATTCATCAGATGTTGATGTTAGATCTAGCAAAAAGGAGTACTCAGTGACGTCTTTTAATTTTCTAAAATCAAAGAAGCTCTCCTTTTCAAAAAAGGAAACATTTCTAGACACATATAGTTTATTATTTTTGAAGTCAAAACATCTATAACCTTTCTGGTTTTCAGCATATCCTAAAAAGGCACAGGGAATCGCACGAGGGGAAAGTTTATCATTTTTGTCAGTAAATATGAAACATTTGCACCCAAATATTCTTAATCTAGAGTAGTCTGGAGAAATGTTCATAAGTTTTTCAATGGGAGTGATATTTTGTAACGAAGAAGATGGCATCCTATTAATGAGATAGGTGGCAGTTAAGGCAGCTTCTGCCCAAAAGTCTTTAGGGACTTGATTTGCTATTAATAAAGTTCTAGTGGTTTCTATAATATGGCGATGTTTTCGTTCTGCCAGTCCATTTTGTTGAGGTGTATAAGGACAAGATCTTTGATGTGTGATGCCATGCAATTTAAGATAATTTTGAAAATCTGTGGATAAAAACTCTCCCTTTGAATCTGTGCGAAAAATAGTAATATCATTTTGAAATTTGTTTTTAACCATATTATGAAAAGTTTGAAAGTATGAAAATACTTCAGACTTATGTTTGAGAAAGTACATCCACGTATGTCGGGAGAAATCATCGACAAAAATAACATAGTAAACAAATCCTCCTTTAGAAATTACTGGTGCAGGACCCCAAACATCCGAGTGTATTAATTCAAGTGGTCTTGAAGAGAAAAAGGTTCTGTTCTGAAATGGTAATCTTTTCATTTTGCCGAGAATACAATCTTTACAATCAAATGATTCAGAGTTACAAAATTTCCCTAGATTTGGAAAATGTTGGATTTTGGCTATATGTGGGTGACCAAGTCTCTTATGCCACAGTTCCAACTCTATTTTTTGAATATTATAACAAAAAGCTTTCTTCGGCATTTCCAAAAAATCCATGTAATAGAGTCCTCCTTCTCTATGGCCTTCCCCAATCAGCTTGCCTGACTGGCGATCCTGTACCCAACAACCATGAGAAGAAAAAGAAATATTACACCCATAATCAGAAATTTGAGATACAGATAAAAGATTTAAATTTAATTTGGGAACATGTCTAATTTCTGGAATAAAAATTTTTTTTGTTTTATAAATTTTTTCAAAATCTCCTATTCCTTCTATTTCAAGAGAAGTCCCATCAGCAGTAAAGACCTTTGACACACTTGTTTTATTTTTAACACATTTGGATAGACTTTGATTATTTGGGGTCATATGAAAAGATGCACCAGAGTCAAGAAGCCAAGAAATTTTACCTAAATCAGAAAAAGATGAGGCTGCTGCGCCGGTTGAAGCTTCAGATGAGGAAGATGCACCTTTGATGAGAGGCTGAAGGATCTCCATTAGTTGGGCCAGGGAAACTGGTGCATCCTGATCTTTAGGCTCCGATCCAACAATTGCAGCTCTTTTTTCTCTCAGCTTCTTAAGTTTGGGACATTGTGGCCTGTAGTGTCCCGGTTCATGACAGTGATGACAAATAACTTTCTTCTTATCATAGTCACCATTTTGTCGGTTAAAGTGAGGAGGCCTATATGATCGAACATGATTCCCTGGTCTAGACACGGCTAAAACGGAATCATCTTCAATTTTTAAAGAACCTTTCCGGAGACGATTTTCTTCCATTGTTAACTCTTCAACAGTTTCAACAATAGAAGGAATTTTTCCCCGGTGAAGTAGGGCCGATTTAGTGGTTTCAAATTTCGGCCTTAATCCAGTGATAAACTGGTAAAAATGTTCAACATCGAGTTGTTTCTGACGAAGCTCGAAGTCTTCGGCACAATGCCACTTTGGTTCTAAAAGAGAAAGTTCTTCCCAAAGTTCGGACAACCCATTGTAATATTCACGAATAGTTTTGTCTCCTTGTGTCATCATTCGAACTTTTTCTTGGAGGTTGCACACGTGTGCAATATCTTTAAGGGAATACATATTCTTAAGGTATTCCCATGCCTTATCGGCATGATCAAATTTGGCAAGACTTGAGCATTTTTTAATGTCAACGCTATTGATAAGCCATGACATTATCTTCGCATGAGATATTCTCCATTCTTTCCATTTCTTCTCGTATGAGGCAATAGCCTTGATTTTCTCTTCTTTCGATAGAGGGACGTCTTTATCTCCCTCCTTTTTAGTAAGAGATAGCTTAGGTTCCGAATCGGAACCATCCACAATCCCCCATAAGCCTTTTCCCCATATATGGTGCTTCATGATTGAAGCCCATGTTACATAGTTCGTATCGCTTAGTTTCATAGGCATGATGGTGACTTTATCATTGTCATCCATCGATTACAAGGATAGAAAGAATAGGGATAGAAGAGAAACAAGAAGGAAAATGAGAAAGAAAGAAAAAAAAACAATACAACAAGATGTGAAATCTTCTCCAATGAAGTGATAAAACACTTCTCTTCAAGTGGCGAACACTTTTGCAAACGGGCACGGAAACCGAGGCAGCTTTTCCTCAAGATTTAGTACTTCCGCGGCTCTGATACCATGAAATGAAATGGGGATCTTCGAAACACGAGCTTTGATTAACAAGAGCAAGTGTCAAGAATGACACTAAAGCATAACCCTTAAAAAGGGTATAACTGGAAACAAAATAAAAATAAAAATGTATTCTTTATTGATATGAAAAACCAATTGCTTAAGAAGCATTGGAGTGAAATACAAGAGGGGCTGCACCCCTTTATATACACAGCTGAAAGAGGACTCAATAGAGCTGTTGGGCACAGTCCAACAGCTCTATTTAGAGCTGTTGGAATGTGTCAGTCCAACAACTCAACAGCTCTATTGCTAGTCAAATCTGGACAGGACTTGACTAGCAACAGTCATTCTAGTTCAAACTGAACTAGATGACATAAAGACAAAAAATAAAAATAAAGAAAAAAAAATACAGAAAAGAAAGAAATTAAAAATGTATTTATATATATATATAATATAATATTATTATATATACATATATGTACAGTTTTACATTTTAACAAAGACAACACACCTTAGTCACGAACTTCACTCCTCCAAAAGTAAGGCCTCCAAGATCAAGAGAACCCTATGGGCTCTGATATCATGTAATGAAATGAGGGATCACAAGTGATATCTCTTAACACACAATAACAAGCCACTAATAGGCAAGATACATAAAGTCACAAGGCTACTAAGGGGCAAAAAACATAATCACAAGATGCCTAGGCACAATAGCACAAGAGAGCACAAGATAACATAAAATAAATAAGATATTTTATTGATAAAATGCTCTAAAGAACAATACAATAAAGAGGAGAGAAGGTCCCTTATTTATACAACAAAGAGGAGCTCAATAGAGCTGTTGGGAGCTCCACTTGGGAGGATCCCAACAGTCTTATAATACAGACAGTTTTGTCCATGGTCAAAACAATAAAAAAAGTTTAAAGGAAAAAGTAAAAAAATAAAAGAAAGAAAAGTCCCTAGTGGACTGTGCTAAGTACATATGATAAAAAGACAAAAATGCCCCTGAGGATTATGATAATATATATATATATATATATATATATATATATATATATATATATAATACATTTTAACATGTACCTCTTCCTTGTATACCCATTCACGCTCATCTGACTTCTTTCCATGAGGAGGAAACACTCCAGGTGTATGTTTTCTGTGGCTTAGGCAACCCCTTAACCATAGTTTGCACCTGCTCTAATTTAAATATCAATGAATTTATCTTGTTCATGGGTGATATTTCTTGCACTTCCTCATATTCATTGACTTCTGTTTTTTGTAGTGTCTGCGATGTATCTTGGCTGCGGAATTCATTGATTGTTAGTTGCTCCACTTGGTTGGTCAAGTATGGTAGCCTATGGCATGGACTGAGTAGAATTTTTTTATGAATATCTGCCCTTTTTCATAGACTTGATATGTATTGATGATGCCCCGTATAAGAGACATTCTTGGTGGGAATTAACCCGCCCTCCTACTGTATTGGACATGAGGCTGCATCCCTCTCACGTGGAGTTTTAATCTCTCCTTGTCCTATGGAAGGCTACTGTTTTGGAGCTTCTACTAGCAACTGTAAAATATGTGGATATTTATAGGATTAAAAATGTAGTATCCATGTGAAGTAGCTTCTTCTGTACACAGTTACTCCTTTACATGGTGGCAGTAGCATACACGGTCACAAACCCCCAAATTTTCTGGGGTGGATTCACAGTGACTCCTTACCCTGAAATTTCTCTTTGATGTCCCCAGCAATTCAGCTGTGGTTTGTAATAACTTATATCATCTTCACGTCTATCTGTTCAAGGCTTCAAACTGTTGAGGATTGGGGAGTTCACAAATTTAATAAAAAATTAGAAGCCAGAAATTGGATGTGCACTGGGAAGTTATTGAACTAATGATTCCGAGGTCCCATGATCATTTTAAAGTAGATAATGTTCAAAATATTGAGAAACTTATTTACTGCTGTTGCAGTGGAACACCACTGTCCACATTCATACATATGAATGCATTTGCATGCCATTGTGCGTATATTGTTGTATAGTCACAAATATCGGTCTCGGCAAGGCAATTTCTTGCGATAATATAGGTTTAGTTGATACATCTTGAGAAAAAATCATTGCTGAAAAAATATCAAAATAGTAGAAATAAGTCAGGAAAATAACATGATTAGATAATAAAATACACATATAATAAAAGGAATACATAAAAAATATAAAAGAAAGAAGAAAAACATAGTTAAGATATAGAAAAGAAATAAAAAAGTAAAAGGTAACTCGTAATATTGTGATATTATTATGATAATATCATGACATATAAATTATTTCATATTTTTCAAAAATATTATAATATTTTGCCTTTAATATCGTTTTATGAATTTACAGCTATATTATCACTATAATTTCAGAATATCACCTATATTTGTGACTATGGTTGTACCACACAGAGACACATGTATACATTCATGTGTCTGTAAAAGATGCATTTATTTTGTAAGATGAAAGTGCTAGTGAATGGGCATGCTATCTTAGAAATAGAAGATATGCATTCCAAGATAACAAAAGCTCGTCTTCAAAAAAGAAACAAGGAAACAAGAGCTGGTTAAAAGTTTGTACAGTACCATCTCTGGACGTTATTTACCATGTATATTGAGGTTAATAGCTGAGCCAACATCTTGATTGCATCCGTTTAGAATACCAATCAACACATCAATATCTTTCATATTACTATTTTTTAGTTGCCCTGGTATTTTTCCTGCTAATTGATGCTTGAATTGGCCATCCAGCATCGTAATGTCCTTTCCCCTAAAAAACCATGTTTGTTGAACCTTCACTATTAAATTCATCTACACGTGCTTGCATATTATTAATACTTGTTTTTCCTGGGTTAAAAAAGGTGAAAGTGGTGCTGAAATAGTGCAGAGGCTAAAGCGAGATCTAATTCCTACTCTTCTAAACGGACTTGTATACTGGCCAATGTGTGATTTTATCACTTTCAAGTTTATCCCTGTCCGGCTACAGGTGAGTTGTCTGACTTCTTTTTTTCAATTAATTTATGTGGATCTGTTTCCATGGTATTATCTGATTTTATTATTGTTGTGTTGTTGTAGCCCTTGGTAAGCAATTCTTTTGCATTTGTTTGGACGGTTTACCTCACATATATGGCTAATCTCAAGAAAGCAAGTGCAAACAAGAATCCAGCTAATTGATCTAAGGCTCACAAGTCTCATACTTCAAGGACATTCTTCTTATTGTCTTCTGTTAGGTTTTTGGAAATGTGACTTTTTTTCTAACCCTGCTCCTATTCCACTTGGATTATGATTCACATTCTTTATGAATGGACAAATTGTTCGATGACGTCCAAAAGATATGCAGTTGAGAGGAGCTGCTGAGTAGAGAGGATTTGTTGAGAAGTGTAATAAGTATTCTTTCTGTTGCAAATTGTATAACTTGAACAGTTCCATTACTCTGCCATTATGTTGTTTCTCATTGTATACTGCTGCTAAAAACCACAGTTCCATTACTCTATCAATTAAAAGATTTTATGTTTTTTGGATATAGCTGTTAATTTGTTGGTATGGTGATGCTCTTTAATTGAGAGAGAGAGAGAGAGCGAGAGAGAGAGAGCTCAAGTAGGTTGAGAATGGTTTTAGTACGTCGTGCTGTGGTCGTCCACATTATGATTTTAAATTTCATAACCTCAAATGCAGTGTAAACACGTGGCATGGGTGCTTTGTGTCACCTAGGGAAAGGACTATAAATGGGAGAGTTTTGGAGTCCCAACTATGAGGCTAAACACGATCACAAGATTCACATGGTTTTCAAGAAAACAAGATGAGGTACTTTTCAGTATACAAAATAATTTACTAAAATGACTAGAAGCGATGCCTATTCAACAAGATAACTAAATATTTTCCTAAGCTAAATATGCATCAAGTCTTTCAATGAAGGATGAGGTTCATAGGTTTTGAATTAGAGAATTCTTTGGTACTTTTTGGTTCATGAATTCTATTATTTACTTTCACCCATTTCTCTTGTTGGAACTCTGCTTTACATTGCTAACGCTATGCATTTGTCTCCATTGCCAACTCTTACCTAACATGAATACTTGTATACTTTTCCATCTAATCTTGCTTGCTGCATTTACAACATACTTGATTACTGTACTAAACCAAATATATGGTGGGCCATCCAGGTTTGTCTGCATTGTTGGACCCTGAGCGATCTCCAAATTGATTAGACCTGGACTGAATCTACCTACTGTGTCCAGTAAGTTTACCAAGTTGCTCCATATGGGAGCCTAATCCCACCTGTTTACTGATCTTTTTTTGATAATCAAGAAAAAACTGCCTCGCTCACTGAGTTCATTGTGCACCCACTTGCCCACGAAGAAATACACCCAGATTTGACCTTGTGCCAAAGCTCATCTGTTTATTGATCTGCCATATTCGATCATGCCATTTGGCACAAGAACAATGTAAGGGTGGTCCTTATGGCTTGATCCATCTATACCAAGTAGGCAGAGTTTTTCACTATAACATTATCAACTGGCAGTTGTTTGATTCCTTGGGCGGGCTTCTTTGGATGGACAATGCTTGCACCTTTCCATGGTTGGTCCCCCCAGAATAATATAAAGGAAGAATCTGTTGGAGCCATAGCAATTTCTTAAAAATTCCATCTTATGTTGGTTTTGTTAATTTCTAAATTATTCTTGTTTTTGGATGCAGTCGGTGATATACATGAAGACGGTTTGAAAAAAAAAACAGAAAAATCATGGTAGCTGAGGTTAGAGCTCCAGGGATCAGATAAGCATTTTGTTCTAAACTTACTGGGATTGTTTTCCTCATGCTAAATGCATTCTGACTAAAAAGAAGGTTGGATCTAGACTGAACAAAGAAGAATTGGATCAGTACATCTGGTTTTCTAATGTGATTTTCATCTGAAATTGGGTCCGATGCACAAAGAGACACATAAGCCATTGATGCAACCATTTTTCTCAACTAGTGACAGGCTGACTATCAATAGGGCCCAAAGTCAAGGTTTCATCATGTTATCCTGTCAATTGCACAAAATTGAGGTACAACTTTATAGGTACCAGGCTGCCAGGTGATTATGAGGACCTAAATTTTCAAACTCAAACTGCATCGAAATACCAATTTTCAAACTCTTTCTTATATAATTCACATTCATATAGGGAGAGGATGGTGAGTCTTCCTTGCTTGGCTTTAGAGTGCATTATTTGATTTCAGAGAAATATTGTTATTTCTTGTGCAGACTTCATAGTAGTTTGAAAGAAATAAACAGGAGAGGGTACCCCTATAATCAAGACAAGGTAAGCCCGACGGGGGATTGTCAAAACGCAAATAGTTCAATGAAAAGTCTTAGTACTAAATGGCGCCTATAATCAAGAAAAACAGACACTTCAAATGGCTAGTTATGGCTATTGATCCACAACCATAGATGCCATAATTTCAGAAAATATTTGGGGAATTTTCAAAATATAGAGAATAAAAAGCTGTTATAAATGAAATACAAAAAAGGTGTCAAGTAACATATTTTCATTAACTGAGGGAAAGCAACCTCGCTCACTGAGTTCATTGGTGTAAAACCCTAGTTCCTCAGACCCAACTTCAGCCTCTCAGTAAGGGGCACATGAAACCGTGGGTTTCAAACTTGACATCCTGTCAACTTGGTGATGTTCACAAATTGTGTTACGAAACCACGAGCAAAATGAAATCAGAACACAACAATAAAGAGGATAGCAAACAAGAGAAACACAGAATATATATGGTTCGGTCTATGACCTATGTTCACGGGCAAAATAGGAGCTAAGATTTACTATGCTCTGGTTACGGAGGTGTCACAAGCTCTCTCTTAAGAACCTTTTGAGAAAAACCAATACACCCAAAACTCTCATAACCCTCTCCAAGAAGAAAACAATTGTCCAATTACACAAGAAAATTCCTACTTACTAATTGAAAGAAATTGCAAAATTAGAAAGGATCTAACGACCCTATCCCTCCGTTGCCATCACAAACCTCCATTTTTGCTCCCAAATTATATCCAAATGGGTTATGGAGAGAAGCATGTCCAAATTTCAAAGCACATGTAACAAATTGCCCCTACAAAATGAGCCGAGCCCTTATGGGCTGCTTTCATTATATTTAACATGACCTTACATGAAAGATAATTTTAACCATCAAAGTTGACAGTAGTATGGTGCACCTTGGTGAATATATCTGTTTTCACAAAAGAAATGGCCACGGGCAAATCATTTTTAACTTGGTGCAAATGGCCCATAGTGATTCACTTAGAGAGGATATGCTGTTGTATGTGGGATGGAGTTTAGAAAGAGTTTGTATGAAAAAAACAATGTTATTGCAGGAAAACTTCCCAATGGGAGCAGAGAATCAACACCGTAACCAGATTAAAAGGGACAAATGGGGTAAATCATGCTGCAATCCACCTGTGTACTTTATTATCTATTGATGACACAAATGAGTTAAATGGCTGGGGTCATCTTAATCTCGTGCTTCTTGAGAAATTATAGACCTTTGGGAGAAGCAGCGACCTCAAGCTTGAACTGGCTTATTTAGTAGATAAGAAGAGGTTGAGCTCAATTTGGAGGCTCATTTAATCTACCAAAAATGATTGTACTGTCCTTGCAAAATCTCTGGCATATCCAAAATCATCGATGCCTGGCTTTTTTAAGATATTTTTTTCTTTCACACATGCGACTTGCTGATGTCCATGCAATATATAGGTACACTATAGAAAGTTCGCAATGTTTCAATAAAAAAAAGATTATGTAAAATTTTATAAATACAGTACGACATTTGCAAATATAGTATGATCTTCGCAAATATATCCAGAGAACCTTAAGTAAATACTCTTCAAGAAACTCCACAAATGCGTGTGACATTCACAAATACCTATTGCGCATGTCCTCAACTTCTGCACTCTAATGAAACATTTGCAAATATAATATGACATTTGCAAATACAGTGCGACATTCACGAATATAACCTACAAACCTTCTTTAAGTAAATACTAATAGAAGAGCTTCACAAATGTTTACTAACATTTGTAAATACCTGACCTTCGGAAATATAGTACACCCTTCATAAATACGATACAACATTCACGAATATAACCTGCAAACCTCCTTTAACTAAATATTTTTTGAGGAGGTCAATGAATGTTTGCTAATATTCGCAAATACCTGTGGCGAATGTCCCCGACTTTCACATGTTTGCTGATTCATATATAAAATCATTGCAATATTTTTTTTATTTTTTTTCGCTTATTTTTCGTTATAACCCTAACCCTTTTCTCTAAAAAACCGTAACCCTTTTTCCTCTCCACCTCTCCCCTTTGCGGTGATTCTTATGAAATCATTTTATAGCATTTTGATGAAGTCTTAAAGCACATTTCATATATATATATATATATATATATATAATATTGTATTATTTGTGTTTGGTTGTTGCTGTGAAAGATTTATGTATGTTTGTCTGTGTTTTATTTAATATTTGATACTAGATTTTTTGTTTAGGTTTTTTTTTATAAATATATAAATATATATATATATATTTATTTATTAGTGTTATAGATGATTTATATTTATTTTTTTTCTTTATTTAATATTTGATGATTTTGTCTTAGAGTAAAAGGATTAGGGTTGATCATGCACAAGCATTTAATTAGTGTGATGTGGTTGGAGTTTGAGTGTGCACAAGCATTCAATAGGGGTATAATTGCGAAACTCCTTAGATATTTACTTAAGTGAGGTTTACATGTTATATTTGCGAAGGTTGTAATGTATTTGAGAATATTATACTGTATTTGTGGATTTTTGTAGAATCTTCTTTTATTAAAATGTTGCGAACTTTCTACATCGTACCTATATATCATGCGAACCTTAGCAGGTTCGCATGTACGAAAGACAAAAATGTCCTAAAAGAGTTTGGCATCTACTATTTTGAATATATGAGAAAATTTGTCAAATTGCTAGGTATTTTGAGAACCACACCATTTTGCAAGGACACACCAATTTGGTGGCATGTCCCCAGTAACACTATGGATAATGTTTTAATAATATTTTGCTAAAAATGCATTTTTATGTATTAAAATATTAAAAATAGTTTTTATTGCTTAAAAAAAAAGACTTTGTCTTCACGTCCTTCAAAAAAGATGTATTCGTGCATCTCGCATGTTGGGTCACACCTGTATCCTTTTTTTTTTGGAAAGGCAAGCTGGGGTTAGGCAAACCCCTACCAATTATACAACTAAGCCATTGGGTTTTGAACCTGCAACGTCCCAACACAAGGTGACGTGCACTCGCATGTTGGATCATACCTTCAGCATTTATTGAATGGCCTGAGCCAGGGATTGTTAGGAAGATCGTACAGGCCAAGCTTGGTCTTAGATGGGATTGTGTACCCTATCTTTATACAAATAGTTTGCTTTAGAAAATTGCATCTGAGTCATTTATGGGGAAGAAAAAATATCTAACAAAATTATCTCTATTACATGTTTTGCTTCTCTCTCTCTAGAAGAAAAGTATTTGAGAAATTATGTCCATCACTTCTTTCATTCTTTTTCTCTTAAAAAAAATGGGTAAACAAGAATATTAATTATACTGCAAATTGTTTTGGATAAGGTACCGTTCAGTCATTTTATAAACATACATTAAGCATGTTCTTTAAAATATTATGCGGTTACCAGGAAGCCCAGAAATTATCACTTGAGGCAAGCCCAGAAATAATGCTCGTATTTTGAAAATGTGGCGATCTCATTGTCATATGTTTAGATACCAATATGATCTTGAAAATATCATGGTATTTTCAAAATAATGGATATTTTAAAATAACATGATATCAATCAGTATTTAATTACCAATAAAAAGCACATTTGATATAAAAAAAATTATATAGGACTTACACATTATTTATATATTATTATTTTTTTTATATTTGCTGATATTTTTTGAGGGTTTCCTAAGTAAAACAAAAAATTTACTTTTTCATGAGTTTTTCCCTTGGTGAGAAAAACCCGATACTGAAATTTGTGACGTTTTTTCTTTTTATTTTACTTGGAGAAACCTGTCCCAGGTGCAGAGACCTAAGCGTGCTGTACTTACAGTCACTATCCTGTCAGCATAAAACTCTTGAGACTTATTCCTCGACCCTAAGGAGTCGCCAAGCTTTGGCTTGTGCAGGGGGTGATGCCCACGGGATTTGAACCTAGGCTGCTTGCCAAACGGCCTGGGCCCCCATCCCATTAGGCCAAACCCCTTGTGACATTGCTCTTGGTAATCTCTGACACACTAAGCCTTAAGCCGTAGACGAGAGTTCTAATTTTTGGAGTCTTCGGTTCCCATTAATATTCTACGCATTTGAGAAAGTGGCTGCTGCCAGCTCTTGGATTTGGCAGCTACCAAATCCAGTTTTTAATTCTACTCTGTTTGGGACCCGGCGTTGGAGAGGAGATGTGAAGGGTGATGGGAGTGAAGATGAAAATGGGAGATGAGGCTGGAGTTATCAACGTCGTCTTTGTGAGGATGTAGATGAAAATGACCTATCTCCACCCCTATCTCTACTCTCAACACCATTCTCATCTCCCAAAACAGACTCCCCAAACACCTCTGAAGAGAAATGACATTAATTACACCCTCATTAAATCCCATCTCCGGCTCACAAACAGAGCCTAAACGAGATATCATCTCATCTCCTTTTTCCAAATGCCTAAACATGCTTACTCAACGTCATTCCTCCAAACAGCCACTTCAGAGGAAGTTCGACTAAGTTTCCACCAGATGCATAAACTCCCGTCCCAGCTACCAGTTTCCAAACAGAGTAGTTGATGTTCATCCATCATCCTCATATCAAAATTTTTCCACTATAATAATCATCATCATCAACCCTTATCCCATCTGCACGCAGTTGCTTTTGCAAGTCCGAATTCCCCCTTCATTTCCAGTTGTAAGGTTAAATTAATTATGTGAGCCCAAATTCGTTCCTCTCCCATACCCAGTTTGGCCATTAGTGCTTAAAATAGTTTAGTTTATTGTATTGAATAAAGCTTCAAGTGGACCAAGGTAACCACCCCCCAAGCGTGAACCTTGTTCAACCACATGTAGGACCATCAACAACATCAGTAGGGCATTTTGTCAGTTGTTGGCAGGGGACCTCATCTAGGGATGGCAGTGGACCAGGGGAAAACTGGGCCCCGCCCTGCCTCATCCCGTTTGGATCGGGGATGGAGGACATTAAACCGGGATGGAGGCAGAGATGAAGGTTAAAATCAAAACCTGTGAGGGGACCTGTCCCGTTCGCGATCTCCGTTAGTAAAATAACTAAAATACTTTTAGGGATGGCAGTGAACCGGAGAGAAACGGAGCCTCGCCCCGATTAGACCGGGGATAAAGAACATGAAACAGGGATTGTAGGTTAAAATCAAAACCCGTGCAGGAATGAAGGCAGGAATGGAGGTCTGAGTTTTAAGATGGAGCGGGGGTGAAGACCTTGTCCCCCACCTCGGCCGGGTCCACTACCATCCCCAAACCTCAGCTTGGGGACTAAAGGTGGAAAAGGACCTTGTGAGGTTGAGCCATTATTGCTAGCAATTCTTCCCGTTCAAGAAAGGTTTTAAGAAGGGCCCACCGTTCTATTAATTCTATTAATATATCCACACGTACATGAATACTCATAACTCTTACTAGTGTCTGAATGATTTTCAATAATGCAATAACGACTGTGGGTATGTAAATCATTTAAAATTGGTCGGATTTCTATTTATGATATGTGCTCCATAATGCAAGATCACACCTTTGGACGAGAATAAAAGGAGCAGAAATATAACAAAAAACAACAGTTTTATAGAACACAACAGTATGAGACTCTTTTATAGGTGAATTTATTAGTATAGACTGTGGATTTTGCAAAGACTAATGTTAAACATGACTTAAATATAGCCCATATTTTGAAACTATCGTTAATTTGTGATGGCATTTTTAAAGGCTAATATAATGACAAAAAAAGGTGATATTTTTAAAATAGAACCTATTCTGAACAGAAAAACTTTTTTGTCGGGATATTAATGTGATAACAACAGTTTTTTTCTGATCATTTTTGTATCATTTATATTTAATTCATATTTTACAATATTATATATACCAGTACATTTCCGAGATTTTCTGGAGAAAAACCAAATAATTTGAAACTTTCGTGGGTATGATTAATTAAGAACAGTACTCAAGTCCCATCCATCACAACCGTTAAGATTTACATGTCAACTTTTTGAACTCCAATCCATTTTTTTTTAGAGAAGAACTCCAATCCATTCAATTCCATTAGTTCATAATCATTTCATTACATTACCTAACATCAAAGCCACTAAACGCCACTAAAACTATATTTTTTTATAAGAGAAAAAAAAACAAAGAAAAACCCTCACCACCAAAATAGTTTCTACATTAATCACAAAGAAAGAAAATGAACAAGGAATTCTGAGTTGTTCCACGTGAAACATATCCCCACTCTCTACTCACTACGTATAGTCAATTTTCCATCAATTTATTTGCCAGGACCAACTTGTAGATGATTGCCACACAATTGACGTTCTTTTCAATCAAGCTCATGACCTTCATCTTTACCTCCACAAGGACCATACATCTCTCAGAGAAGGGGATGGTCCTATTTTTTTTCTTTAGGTCTCGTTAGGACCCTCCAAAAATCGTATTTTCAAAATTTCAAGTGTGTTTTGCTTGATCTGAACCGTTAGATGTGTTCATCATTGTTTACTTAATAGAGAACATGTATTGGATTAAAAAATTTTAGTCTTAGATGTATATTCTAAAGTGGTAAAAAATCAATTATTGATATTATACTAAAATTTGATGATAAAATATTTATTTACATTTTTTACATCAAATAAAATTTAAAGAAACTTGCTTCTTAATAAACAAGCAATGATAAACACAACTAGCGGTCCATATTGAGTAAAAAAAATACTTGAAAATATGATTTTTAAGAGGCCCTAACCGGACCTAACCAAAAGTGGGGCAGGACATCTCCCCATCTCCATCTCTCAAATCTGAACTTGCTAATCAGGTAATTTAAGTATAGGCACTTAACATATGGCTAATTCATATTTAGTTGTCGCTGACAAATATTGCGAGATTTATGAAAATCATGAGAAATTGCTTGAAAGTTTCAAACAGCAATTTCTCGTGAGATTTTAAAAATATTGCAAGATTTATGAAAAAACATAAATACCATGATTTAAACACAATATTTATGTTTTAAACGGCTATTTATCACGAAAAAACCATATATTTTTTATTTTTAAATAATTTTTATTAATATTTTCTTATAAAAAATATATTATATATTTTTTAATTTGTTTTTTTATTACCAAGATTTTGCTAAAAAAGCAAGATTTATGAAAAATTTTCAATTTCTCACGAGTTTTTGAAAAATGAGATTTTGCCCATAAAAACGTTTCACTATGACCGCAGGTTTCAAACATAAAAAATAGACACCTAACTTTTTTATAATGACCCCTTGCTTTTATTCACCTGACTTTGATTAATTAGCTCTTGAAAATGATGATTCTAACCTTTTTCCTTTCCATTTAATTACTGAATGTCACTTTTGTAGTTCTCCATCTTTTGTAGCTACAACTAAGGTTAAATAAGTAATTTCAGGTAGAAAAGTAGCATGGGCAACCAACAGTGTTGATGTTTTAAAAAAGTTAAGCGTTTATCTTAAATGTTTGAAG
The DNA here is from genome assembly GCF_984573655.1 of Nuphar pumila. Lineage (NCBI taxonomy): Eukaryota > Viridiplantae > Streptophyta > Magnoliopsida > Nymphaeales > Nymphaeaceae > Nuphar > Nuphar pumila. The sequence goes on along the minus strand of NC_143249.1, from coordinate 2,468,024 downwards.
AAACACGAGGTGGTTATACATAAATTTGCTATACGATTAGGTGCCTATATGTAAACCATTGGTTGCCAATCACTCAAGTGAAGGCTGGCAAGAGCTTGGCACACTTGGTTAGGTGGATCGGATTAAGACGTTCAAGCTTAATGACATCAAGAGTTCGTGTGTCCATTGTTGCAAGGACGAAACATCGGAGAGACATTTTCGGTGGGTAGGGACCAGTGTTGTTAGTATCGGCCTGAATTGAATTGGCAGATGCGTATCTTATCGCAAGAAAATACGATACGATACGATACTGACCTGAATAAGTTATTTTTTAATAAATGTAAATCCTAGATTCAGTTAGACTGACCTATTCTAGATCTGATTTGATTAGTCCTAGATTCATATTAGAGCTGGGTCTAGATAAGACTGTTTAGGATCCAGTCAGACTGTTCTGGATCCAGTTAAATTATCTTAGATCCAGCCAAACTATTCTGGATTCAGTTAGAATGTTCTCGATCCAGTCAGATCATTCTGAATCCAGTCAGTCTGTTCTGGATCCAGATGAGTAATGAATCTGGATCCAAGCAGACAGGATTGGACCCATATCATAAATGAACTTGGATCGGATCATAAGATAGTCTTGAATTATACCAAAATCCAAAATAACCATAATACCCTTTTGGGTACCCGAGATCCATTTTGGTAAAATGGATATAACTTTGCACCTCGAACTCAAAATTGAGTGAGGTTTTGTGCGTTGGATTCATATCGAAGGAAGAAATCTGCTTATCTAGAAGTTTTGGTTAAATTAGTGATACAAAAATTAAGGTTTCATGAGTCAATTCATGAAGGGTATTTTGATAATTCTATAAAAAATTTTGTGCATTAATGCGAGCATATTTGTGTAATGACCAGATCCTACTGTTAGAGCACTTTGAGACTCGATTGTGATGAAAGCACAGTGTTCGCACTTGAGGTAAGGGATATTATAAGTAATTTTAGATATAAATAAATATTTTTCTATGTTGCATGTTATTGTAATGTTGTGAATGAAATGAATAACATAATAGTCTTTGAGTGAGATCATGGCATGCATAAAATTTTTATGCTTGACATTCTGAGTTGAATTCTTATACATGTTATTATGATATGCATGTTAGTTGTGGTTTGTCATGCATGTTAGAAAGATAATTGATTTATGAATGCATGTCTATGTGATTATTAATATCATGCATTGTGATGAGATTATGTTTAGATTGGAGTCCATTTTATTCCATTCATGTTGTATGAATAAATATTTTGAGATCAGCATGCAGGACCCCTTAAACCCTGAAAGTGGTGACCTATGGCAAGGGCTACCTGGTTTGCGGCCAGAGTGCAGCCACAATGGAAAGTGGGCCACCGATGGTTTAACGATGTAGAGATGCTACATTAGTACATGCTTAGTGAGAGATATGTGTGAGTCCCAAGGTCATCATGAGATTTACAAATGAGATTCGTTGTAATTAGTTCACGACATCACTCGGAAGAGAATGAGTGAATTACGAGTTTGAGAATGTGGTTCAATGTGTTGAACTTAGTCATGACTTAGGATTACACCCACACCAGGTTTTTGGGACTCTAGAGGACCATGGATGGTTGATAACCATTATAGTTAGAATGTAGCATGAACCATACCGAGATTGAGAGCTTGACCTCCCAGCTAGCTATCGATGGAGCCTCCATAGTGGTTCACTGTAGTGCCTGATGGTCCGATGACCACTATGAGTATATGCTTCATTGTCTGACCAACATATAAAATTGAGGTGTTTTACGGGGTTGCTACGCCCATAGACGACTATGACCGATATAGCTGACCTAATGATATTTGTTTTGAGAGAGTGTTGAGAAAGTTAATAAGGGTAATTAAAATATACCAACTTTTGTGATGTGTCAAAAACTAAACTAAGACTAGGGGCTTAGAACCCACTATAGTTGTAAGTTTAAATGTTTATTTGCTTATAATTATTTTTTACGAGGTTGTAGACTCACCCCCATATTTAATTACAATTGTATGTTGCAGGCACACTAGCACAAATAGAACTTGATCAACTTCTTTTCCTTCTTCAACAAAGTACTTGGTATATTTCATTTCCTTGTCATTGAATAAAGATGTAATTGTCTTTCTTTTATTATGAATGATGAACATTGTAAAGAAAGTGATTTATTTAAATAAAAATAAAGAAAAATTTTTTAGCTACGTTTTCTCTATATGAACTTTGTACTCTTTCTCTTTAAAAAGTAATACTAACTGAACTCAGACTACTGAAGTCCCAAATCGAGGTATTACAACCAACCATAAAGCCAATGAACATATTGCGAGATCCTCTATTGCAAACTGTCCGCATATGCGCCATGTCATACTTGATGATATGGGAGAAGCGTGATTGTTAATGGTTTTTTTTCTGGCAAGTATACTTTGTTTCAAACTTGCTGCAAAGGATGATACCCTTGGGTTTTGAACTTTTGAGATCATGTCAACTTGTGAAAAGATATACTTGCACAAATATTTGTCCATTAAGCACCTGATCACCCTCCATCGTATGGACAGGGCCTGGCCTGTCAGGTGTGGGACCCAAGACCTTATGGAGATTGATGGGGGAAATTAATGCACAAATTTATGTGCACTGATGTTGCACCCGGACTCCGTACCGTTCACAAGTTCCCCTGGGAGCAGTCGTGGGGTGATGAAAAAAGCATGCTTGGCAATTCCAAAAAGTTGAACACTGTGGGTGGACTCACACGTTCTTGCATCTTTAGTTGGCTAAGCCGTACCCTCAGTGAAACAAGCAGCATCCATATTATTAAGCAAGAGCAAGAGCAAGAGTAAGAGCAAGTGCAGTACAGGAGGTGCACCACACATCATTTTCTTTCAGAGTGAAGTGAGTCACTGTAAATGAGATCCATACTGTTGGCGCAGTACCTTCAACATTGTCTGCACAAAAGGACAGAGGACTCATGGCAGCAGGATGACAACTTTGGGGAAGGAATCTTATCTTATTCCTTTGCAGAGCCATGTCAAAGCACCAAGGGCCCCTGCCAGCCGTATCCAAGGCTGTGGTTTTTTTATCGTTGTATGGCAATTGCATCTGTTCAATCATAATGTGACACGTGTTAAAACTATTAAAATAATAGTAAAACATTATTTTTTGCATTTATTAAAAAACAGATGATTCAAGAGTGAAACGTAACGTATATCAATTTTCTGCTGATAGAGGGCCGATAGATACTGATAACATTGGCTGTAACATAAAACGCAACTTGCATGTTCATCTGGTAGGGGTGACTTGTGAATGTCACTTGACGGGACATCTCAAGTTAGAAACCCACGGCTGGCCTTCCCTGAGGCAGGGTCAAAGCTGGGTATACTCTCCGATGGGCATGAAGAACCTCAAGAGTTTTATCAACAGGAGGCTAGCCAATGTGGCAATGAGTTTTTTTCTCCTGGATTATCCAAAAAATAATAATTGTAACTTACATTCAGATGCCACTATAAACATTTAGTGCTAATGTTGTTTGGCAATTCACTTTGTTTTGAGATGAAGGGACATTTCGAACTCGGGAGGTTCGTTTTATTGCACAAGGTGAAGCAATTAATAATAAGAAGCTTTTCCTGTGGGTAGGGAGAAATGCCCATAAGAATTTTATATTGAGAGCCTTGGAAGAGGACGTAGTCAATGTTACACCACCTTTTGGTGATCTAAAAGATAACAGGTTTCAACCCTGACATAAAGAAGAAAAAGTTTTTACAACTATAAAATTGTTATAATTGACCGCAATATAATAGCTCGAACCAACGCTTTTCTTTTTTCCTATTTATTTTGAGTCCAAAGTTTTCCTACATTGTTTTCAGAAAATTTTAGTTATTAGGGCATAAAGATTATTTTAGATTTCAAACTATTGAGCGCACGGCGTGATGGACGCTCAGCATCATTTTGCCTCAAAAAACTTTTAGTGGTACTAAAATAGCATCAGTTTTAGCAGACAATTTTAGACTTTTACTTGCACTAAAATAACACCCAATAAAAGTTTTTTTGTGCAAAAAAAAAATGCTGAATGTCCATCACGCGGGCGTTCAACGTGAGTGACCTCCATTTGAGAACCTATAGAGTGAGCAGCTACACATCTCTCTCTCTCTCTCTCTCTCTCTATATATATATATATATATATATATATATATACATTGCTATGGGAGTATATACTTCCCAATACTAAAAATCATGGTTGTAGGTTGTATCTTCTCAATTAAACCTTATGCATGTATTCTAGGAATCACGCTTCAGATCATGCTTTTTGAACATAAAAATAATATTTTTTAAGTTATAAAAATTGATACATTAGGAGCCATTGATTTTTAAAGATCTTAAAAAACATACATGTATACTATAATCATATGACCCAAAATCTGTTTTCTACTAAATAATGCTTATAGATCAACAAAAAAAGTTTAAGAAATTTGAAATTTTGAGAGTAGGTACTCAGAGAGCACCTTATCATTACTATATATATATATATATATATAAGAAATGAATTATGAGAACTAGAACATGAGTGTTTTCAACACTTTTGTGTTTTAGCAGCTGCTCACACTTTAGGCGCTAAATGATATGTGCTAAATGGGTTTTTATACCATTTCAATTTTTTTGGCAGTTCCGACCACATAAATGTATTGGGCATGGTTGATTTATGAAAAATCCACACCTGGATCATGTAATTTTGATGAAAAAATGATATTTGGAACCTCAAAATTTTATAAAGATTTTGGATAGTTGATTTTTTTAACTCCGCCTGTGTAGTTATACACTGCCGGTCCCAAGCCCGGATAAAGGAGGAGGGTTGCGGTAGGCCTGTGACAGCCAGCATAAAAACTTTGTCATATCCTATGAAAATGAACCAATATGAGAATTTCGTTGGGGCGTTCCCTACTGAGCGACGCGCTGTACTCTCTAGGCCCGGAGGCAGTGATAAATGTGCAAGGGTTGCTAGGTCGTCGCCCAGAAGCGACGCGTCACACCGGCGCCCGGGTGTGGTGTCAAATAGGCAAGGGTTCCCTCACTTTGTTGGACGGGTGGGGGTAAAGAAGTTAGTCCAAGACCATAAAATTAGGTTAGCCACTTGGAACATAGGGTCTTTAACTGGTAAGTTGGTAGAGTTAGTAGATGTTATGTGTAGGAGAAAGATTGATATTTTATGTCTTCAAGAGACCAAATGGGTAGGTGAGAAAGCTAAAGTGATAGAACCTTGGGGATATAAGATTTGGTATACAGGAATAAATAGGAATAGGAATGGAGTAGGGATTGTTATGAGTCGTCAGTTTATAGATAATGTAGTTGAGGTCCGTAGGAAGGGTGATAGAATTTTACTTATTAAATTAGTATTAGGTACGGATATTATTAATATTATTAGTGTTTATGCACCTCAAGTAGGTTTAGATGATTCCATTAAGCATCAATTTTGGGAAGATTTAGATGGAGTAGTACAAGAGACATCTTATGGAGAAAAGCTTTTCATCGGCGGTGACCTTAATGGACATGTAGGCATTAGTAGGGATGGATTTGAGAATATCCATGGAGGCTATGGTATAGGAGAAAGAAATGAAAGTGGAGAAAGGATTTTAGATTTTTGTTTGTCCTATGATATGATCTTAGCAAACACTTGGTTTAGGAAGAGGGAGTCTCACCTAGTAACATTTAAAAGTGGGGTTAATACGAGTCAGATAGATTTTTTCCTACTTAGAAAGAGAGATAGGGGTTGTTGCATCGATTGTAAGGTTATACCAGGAGAAAGTGTAGCTACACAACATAGAGTCTTAATTTTAGATCTTAGAATTAGACAATGCCGCAAAAGGGATAGACATAGGATAGATCCTAGAATTAAGTGGTGGGCACTGAAAGGAGCTAAACAAGGAATGTTTGTAGAGCAGGTAGTTAAGGAAGTTGATTGGTGTCTCGAGGAGGATTCAGAATCAATGTGGAATAAGATAGCGGGTGGTATGAGAAAAGTAGCTAAGGAGGTATTGGGTGAGTCTAAAGGCGGTGCACCACTAGGTAAGGATACATCATGGTGGAACGAGGATGTCAAATTAGCTATTAAGGTTAAAAGAGAGTGTTATAGAAATCTAAGTAAGAGTCGTGATAATGAGAATTTGGAGAAGTATATGATAGCAAAGAAGGAAGCTAAAAAAGTTGTTCGAAACGCGAGGGCTAAGGTATATAAGGGGGTTTATGACAAGTTGGATACCAAAGAAGGCGAGAAGGATATTTATAGGCTTGCAAAGATGAGAGATAGGAAATCGAAGGATTTGGGTATGGTTAGATGTATCAAAGATGAAACGCAAAGGGTTTTAGTCAAAGATGAGGAGATTAAGGAGAGATGGAAAGATTATTTTGATAAGCTATTTAATGATAGTCATGCTCAAGATCTTGGAGACTTCTCCATTCCTTTTCATGAGATAAATCGTGACTTCATGCGCAAGATTCAAAAGAAAGAAATTGCAGAGGCTTTGAAGAAAATGAAATCAAGAAGGGCAGTTGGCCCAGATGGTATACCTATCGAGGCTTGGAAATGCTTAGGAGAGAAAGGTTTAGAATGGTTGACAAATCTTTTTAACTTGATTTGACGAACAAATAAGATGCCTAATGAGTGGAGGAAGAGTACTTTGGTGTCTTTATATAAGAATAAGGGTGATATACAAGATTGCACAAACTATCGTGGTATAAAACTCATGAGGGTGATTGAGTCTAGGTTGAGGAAGGTTGTCATGATATCGGAGAATCAATTTGGTTTTATGCCTGGAAGATCAACTATGAAAGCTATACATCTTCTTAGACAACTTATTGAAAGATATAGAGAGAGGAACAAATATTTGCATATGGTTTTTATTGATTTAGAGAAGGCATACGATAGAGTACCTAGGGACGTTCTCTGGTGGACAATGATGAAGAAAGGTGTTTCTCTCAAGTACATTAGTATAATTAAAGATATGTATGAAGGAGTAGTAACCAATGTCCGCACTTGTGGAGGGGTGACAACCAATTTCCCGATAACGGTTGGGTTACATCAAGGATCTGCTTTAAGCCCTTTCCTATTTGCAATAGTGATGGATGAGCTTACGAGATCAATTCAAGAAAATGTACCGTGGTGTATGTTGTTTGCTGATGATATTGTTTTGATTGATGAGTCTAGAGCTGGGGTTAATGCTAAGTTAGAATTATGGAGACAGACATTGGAAGCTAGAGGTTTTAAGTTGAGTAAGAGTAAGACTGAATATATGGAATGTCGGTTTAGTAAGCAACGAAGTAGTGATGGGAGTGTAGTGAAGCTTGGTGAGCAAGATATACCGGTGAATGATTATTTCAAATATTTGGGATCCATCATTCAAAAGTATGGAGAAATTGATGGAGATGTAAATCATAGGATAAAGGTTGGGTGGATGAAATGGAAAAGTGCTACTGGAGTGTTGTGCGATCGTAGAATGCCATTGCGGTTGAAGGGAAAGTTTTATAGGACGACTATTAGACCCGCTTTACTATATGGTACGGAATGTTGGGCTGCCAAGAGACATCATATTCAAAAAATGAGTGTAGCTGAGATGCGGATGCTTAGATGGATGTGTGGAAATACAATAAAAGATAAGATTCGGAACGAAGAGATACGTAAGAAGGTAGGTGTTGCACCCATTGAAAATAAGATGCGAGAGAATCGTTTACGGTGGTTTGGACATATTCGGCGAAGGCCTAATGATGCTCCAGTTAGAAGGTTGGAGAAATGGGAAAATATATTAGTTAAAAGAGGTCGGGGTAGGCCTAAGAAGACTTGGATGGAGATGATAGGAAAGGATATGAATGCTTTGAACCTCACCGAGGACATGGCGTTGGATAGAAATGATTGGAGGAAAAGGATTCATGTGGAAGACCCAAAATGAATTTCTTTTTTGGTTCATATCGCTGACCCCAATTGTTTTGGGATGAAGGCGTAGTTGTTGTTGTTGTTGTTGTTTGGATAGTTGATTTTTTGAACCTTATAAAAACCCATCCATGTGTCAGAATCAAACTCTTCAAGAGATGATCGCTATAAAATCAAGTACATATATAGATCAAATCTATAGATTTATAAATAAAATAAAATAAAATAAAATAAAACTGAAAAACCCATTTAGCATGCTCATTTAGCAGGTATCAATCACTCAGTCTCTCTCTCTCTCTCTCTCTATATATATATATATATATATATATATATATATATATATAGAGAGAGAGAGAGAGAGAGAGAGAGAGAGAGAGAGAGAGAGAGAGACCATCAATTCATACTCCCCCACTAGCTTCACCATGACAAGGCACTGTTTTATGCAAGAACGCCTCTCAAAACTTGTTCTACTCGTTGATGGAGACGTTAGGATAGAGAAAAGGATAAGCTTCTCCAGAGAGGAGACTTGTAATGGTGGTGGTGATTGCTGCTGATTCTGTAGTTGATTGTCAAAAGAAAACCCACCGTTCAGATTATGTCATCCAAAAATAAGCAACTCCTCTCTACCGCTATGAAGCGAACTAGCGAATGGTACCCTCTATTTCATCACCATACTTCAATCTCTTTCTTGCTAAGAGTTCTTTTGCTGAGACTCTTGTTCTTTTAGAGCTTTCTTTTGTTGGTTTGAGATGGGCAATGAAACTGACAAATCGGTTCCTTGGAATTTTTCATGGCGATGGTGGAAAACAGGATCTTCTCCCAGCAGATCCCAAGTGATGTCACCGTTCATGCTGGAGGAGCCAACTTCTCGCTGCACAAAGTAAGCTCAATTGATCAATCTCTTTCAGAATTTTGATACAGTAGTGGAAAAAATCACTTCACTAGCAGTTGTGTTGTTTCAGAGTTCATTAACAAAGCAGCAAGACAAAGCTAAAACTCTTTTTTTTTTCTCTCTATTCGTTATTATTGATAGTTCATACACTGTTATTGTTACTATTATTGTTTTTTGTGAGTGATTTTTTTTCCTTTGCAAACTGTTTTTGTATCACTGTTGTTACTAATGGGTGGCCTTATACAGTCAGATTTCCTTGGCATTTTCATGGATTTAATTTTGTTGCTTGGTTTATTGGTGGTGGCATTACAGTTCCCTTTGGTCTCAAAATGTGGTTATATCCGTAAAGTAGTCGCCGAGGTGAACGATTCGGATCTCTCATTCATAGAAATTCCGGATATTCCAGGTGGAGCAGAAGCATTTGAATTGGCTGCAAAGTTTTGCTATGGCATAAACTTTGAGATAAGCACTGATAACATAGCTATGCTCCGATGCATAGCAGAGTATCTAGAGATGACAGAGGACTATGCGGTCGGCAATCTTGTTAGTAGGTCCGAAGCTTACATCAATGAAGTAGCACTGAAGAGCCTCTCTGGAGCAGTATCAGTATTGCATCAATGCGAAAGGTTGAATCCGATGGCCGAGAAGGTTAACTTGATAAGCAGGTGCATAGACACAGTAGCATATGTTGCCTGCCAGGAAAGCCAATTTAGTTCCTCAGGAGTAACTGATAGTCAAGAAAGTTTCAGCTCTTCAACATCACACCACAGAGCAGCAATAGTGGACTGGTGGGCAGAGGATTTAACTCTTCTTAGAATCGATATCTTTCAGCGTGTTCTCATGGCAATGAAGGGCAGAGGCTTTAACCAGTCTGCTCTTGGACCAGTGCTTATGCTATATGCTCAAAAGTCATTGAGAGGATTGGTAAAGTAGACCATGAAAACAGTCTATTGTGTTTCTTTTTTGCATTTTAATGAACTGTGCATGACTGATATGAAATTGAGAAAATGCAGATCTTTGGCAGAGGAAGGAAGGTAATTGAGCTGAATCAGGAACACGAGAAACGGGTTATTTTGGAAACCATTGTAAGCCTTTTGCCAAGGGAGAAGAATTCAATGTCAGTCAGCTTCTTGTCGATGCTTCTGCGCGCTGCAATATACCTGGAGACAACAGTTGCCTGTAGGCTTGATTTAGAGAAGAGGATGGGTCTGCAACTTGGTCAAGCAGTATTGGATGATTTGTTGATTCCTTCGTATTCTTTTGCGGGAGACACATTGTTCGATGTGGATACAGTCCAGAGGATCCTGACAAACTATTTAGAGAGAGACATGACGGAAGGACCCAATGCTGATGATGATTATGTATATCCTCCATCTGCAGACTTGGAACGGGTAGGTAGGCTTCTAGAGAGCTATGTTGCAGAAATTGCTACAGATCCGAACTTGAGTGTCGCCAGGTTTATCAGCCTTGCTGAATTGATACCAGAACAAGCAAGAGTTACTGAAGATAGCATGTATAGAGCAATAGATATCTACTTAAAGGTGAATGAATATCTTTATACATGTCTGTTCTCCTTTCATTATAAACTTCATTTTTGGATCACAATAGTATTCATGGAACCCTACATGTTTGCCAAAGTAAACTGCATTTTCCTTTCATGAAAAAAGTAGAAGCATTTAGACCCACTATGAAGAGATCCTTTGGCTTCCCAACCATAAACCATCATAGACGTTTTAGATATATTAATAATGCAGGTGATCATCTTAAATAAATAGTCGATATGGATGCTATTCTTCCAAGTCATGCATTGCCACTTGTGTGCACACTAGTTGTTCCATATATACCATGGTGTTAGCAGTGTCATTCAGGTGCTTAATGAGACATCACTGTTAGGGTGTCTTTCCTAAAATGATAACCTAAGCTGGTTTTCGGGAAATTCATTTTGTTTTGATATTAAATGAATATCCATCCTATGTAGTACATTATATTCATTGGATACAATTGCTAGATTAACAAATACTGGTAGTACTCAGAATATGGAAAAGATGCTTCTGGACTTGTAGAGAATGGGCTTCTACTGTACTTTTTCTAGTTTCCTGTCAAGAAACTGGCTAGATCTTCATAAGACTATCAGATACATGTTTATTCAATTTCTACTTTTGTGATCTGTATTGCTGGTTGAAATCATAGGCACATCCTACTTTAAGTGACATGGAAAGAAAGAAGGTGTGCAGCATGATGGATTGCCAAAAACTCTCAAGAGAAGCCTGTGCTCATGCAGCTCAGAATGCTAGACTTCCTGTACAGACTGTTGTGCAAGTTCTTTACTATGAACAACGGCGTCTCCGGGACACAGTGAATGGAAACATTATGGGAGGAGAACCTCCTGCTATTAGCAAACTGAGTGCATATTCAAGTGATCATCTTGCTCCGGATGAATTCTCATCCTTACAGAGAGAAAATGAGGATTTGAAACTAGAGCTTGTGCGGCTGCGGATGCGGCTTAATGAGCTTGAAAAGCCTGCAGCACATACTATTTCTGAAGAAAAGCCACCATTGAACAGAAAGTCATTTAATAACAGTGTAATTTCTGAAGAAAAACCACCATTGCCCAGAAAGTCATTTATTAACAGTGTGTCAAAAAAACTGGGTCGCCTTTACCCCTTCGTACGTGCTGAAGGAGTCAAGCCTTCACCTGATACTAAAGTCCGAGCGAAGCCAAAAAAAGATTGGAGACATTCAATCTCCTAGATTGGTCATTGTATGCTATTTGTAATGCATATCCACAATAAAGTATAGCTCTTTGCCAAAGATAAATATAGTCTTGGTTGGTTGTGTTTTCTCTTCTCTCGTAATCCTTTCTTTCTTTTCTTTTTTTCTTGTATGCAGAAGCTTGCATCTCAAAAAACAAAAAATATGAAAATAAGCAGTTTGCATTAAGAGAAATGGCATCTCCTTTGACCTATTAGTGTTCATTTTCATATTATACTAGGGCTAGATTAACTCCGAGATTGCATGTTCCATGTAAATTTATGTGATTTTTGTCTTTGTAGAAAATGTTGAATCAGAAGCAGCAATATATTTCTTCAACCTGCTAACAGTGAATCAGATCATGATGGTGTGGCCTTGACAAAAACTGTTCACATTCTAATTTGTAAACTTCAGAGATGCGTAACTCCAACATTTCAAGTAGCTTGTCACGAAGAGCATTTCTTTGGGGACATTCCTTCTGGTAGTAGGCCAACCTGTGAGGGACAAACGTTGGTAATTCATTCCTAAATGGATGTTTGAATCTCTTCAGTTCATTGAATGAAGTCTGATGCCACCTCCTGAATCATCCAACAGTGGCACTAAATCTGGTACTTGTCAATTGAATCATAAGCTTAGGAAAGCAATTATATGAGTGTAAAACATGGACGTCACACATGTAGATGAGAGAAAAATATTCCTGGTAGTCATATGGTTGACAACCACACCATTTTTTTTTCTTACTGTTGGACTCATGTACCCTCTTCTGGTGGTGCTGACCTCTTCCATCGTTCATTTTGCTATGTATGCAATTTTTTGTGATGAAGCCTCTGAGGCATTCTCCTCTATTGGCAATTAACAAGTAGCTATTCCTTAAATAGTTTGATGGTTCCATTTATTCTTAAATCTTCATGCTTGCTTTATACTGCCAATTTATTTTCATACTGGTAAAACATTTAGGCCTTTTATTGCAATTCTTCTGTGTCAAGCCTCTTAGTGGCATTTTGAATGTTCAGTAGCCATGCCGAGACATTTTTCTTCTTGAAATATATAATTGAAGAAAGATCCATATTGGAGGCCAATGATTCTTTTATTACCTGTGACCTAAAACCAGAGACTTCAAATGTACTAATGGTAAATTTGTCCAACTAGAACACCATATGGACTTTTATATAATTTGGAGAATTTTCATTCTTTTCAAGGATTTTGATCGGTAGTTACCGGGTTCTCTACTTTGGGCAGCAAACTGCAACCCATGACCCATCATTCAAAGGGTACCAGAACCTACTTTAATGCAAATAATCCTCTAATCTGCAGCTCTAATACTGCAGCTCTAATACTCTAATCTGTTGTCTCTGCCAAGGATTGATATTGCTTAGAAGCCATATTCCATCTTTAATAAATACGATGTGATGTGCTCTATTCTCTCTTTGTGATGATAAATGACCTACTTAACCTAATGGTTATAATATTGCTTTCATACGGCGGGAGTAATTGGCTCAAATCCAATAATAGGTAGAACTTATCATGTGAGTCAATGAGTGGCATCTATTACGTTTTTCTACTCCCTTTTTTTTATTGATTTTGCATCTTTTCCTTATTCCCATCCTACTTGCTAATCTTGTTTGCTAAATCAATTAGATTGGTTCTACTTGATTTTATGGAATCCAATATGGTGCATATTGAGAGAAAGTGATAACTTTACACATATAATGATGGCTGAATAATTAAAATTAGGTTCCAAAACTTGTAAGCTGCTAAATTAATAGGAGACTATAGAGTGGTCAGACCAGAGTTACTGGAAGCTTCTTAGATAGGTGGGAAGCTCGCTTCCCGGAAACTCACTTCATAAGCACAATACTCGCTTTCGCAACTTGATGAGAACCTCGATCCCCCCATGTTTCTCCTATGCTTTCCACACGCTTCATCTATTCTTCTTATATGCTCTCTTACTCAACTTTTCTTGTTTTTTACGTTTTCTCCCACTCTTCTCACTCACTTCCATGTGCTTTCTCTAAATTGGTAGTCATCATTTTTAGATTTTGTTAAAAATTTAATTCTTACACTAAAAAACATGAAATTTAATATTTATCACTTTTATTTTAGTTTTTATTTGTGTTTTATTTTGATTCCCATTCAATTTTTATATTTCTCGCTTCCCGCTTCCTATACATTTTAAAATGCATCGCTTCTCGCTTTCGCTTCCCGTATCGTTCCCGCTTCCGCTTCCTAGTCTGGCAACCTTGGGTCAGACTGACAGATGAGAATAGATGAGAGTACAAGATAAAAATGCAATGATAACTAGAAGCTTCTCCACTGGATTTTACTTCTAATGTTCTTTATATCCACTAATTAATTTTATAGTTTTAATTCTAAATATTTTGGCTTAAAACAAAAAATATGTTATGGTGCCTCTTTATTTTCTTTCTGTAGTTCTGCCAGAAGTTAGCATTCACTAATTTTTGGTAGGTGTGTGGCAGCTATATATGCTTCATGAATTCAATTGTGATGAGAAATTTTGACCTAATTTCATCATATCTTAAAGCCATATGAAAATATCAATTTTCAACCTACTTTTGACAGATTAGTCAAGAACGTTCAAACATGGAATTCACTACAAGTGAGAAACAAAAGAACTTGAAATAAAAAGAAAGAAAGCTGTACATATCATATTTATGTCACATTCAAACTCAAAACTGGAAAAAGCCAAAATGTTTGTCCTTTTTGTCTTGAAAGCTCTTCATCATTGTAAGTCTTCTTCTGTTCATGCCGGAAGTTTTCCCAGCTGGGCCCTGTTACTCTCTCCCATGAGTTTAACCTTGGATGGCTTCCCGTAATCAGAATTTGGCTAGCATCTGATTTAGTAGATGAAGAAGGAAAGGGTGCACTATTTTTCCAATATAAATGCTGTTCCTTCTTGTTGTTTCTGCATCCAGTGCTCAAGGTTAGCTCAGTATCAGTCTCTTGTTCGATCTCGCTCCCTAGTGCAGCATTTTTGACACCTTCCATAACAAATTCCTTATCAGGGTGCTCCAGATCAATCGTCTTTTGCATCCACAGTGGTTCCTGGGCTTGATATCTAGTATCTTGTGAACTTAGCTTTCTCTGTACACCGAAACTTGGTGCATATGTGGAGTGAGCACTGGTTGCTTGTCGCATCATCTCTTTATTTTTCACATCATTCATTAATAGTTTCTGAACTTGATATAGACGATGGAGCTCACATATCTGCACTTTTTCAGTAAAAAGATGTTGGCACTATTGCATCTATCTTAAGCTTATGCAATACCATAAGATATCTCTATAATGCAAGTACTCCAAGTAAAAATAGAATGTTGGATTAGGATGAAATTCCAAATCATAATTGCAGAATGAAAGGTGGATAAAGATTCTAAAGAAATTTAAGACCAACGTTCACCTGCTCTTTAAATGTTTCTTCATGTTTAAGCATAGCCGTCTTCAAGCACTCTTTCTCATACTGCTTCAAATGTCTCTCCATGTTTTGATGAAGTTATTGACAATCAGTACTTGCTGTTCATTCCAGTGAAAATTTTCTTTTACAGACCAGTTTATCTTGAATTAGGATAATATTGATACTATTCCTATACCTGCAAAATAATCATATGCTATCAAGGTCTTATTACTAAAACACAGAATATGGCTGGACCACAAGCACCAGAAGCTACAAAACAAAAAACATTATGACGAAGCGCATCTAATTTACCAAAGCAAAAAATAATGATGTCAGAGATATCATTATACATCTTAACACAACCTGCAAATATGGTTAAATAACATGGAGAGAAACTCTTGAAAAATACTTAAAAAATTAGTGTTCAGGTGCCTGAAGCCATATAACTGGTGGTTCAGAAACATGATAAATCAAATTTCTCTCTCATAAACAAAACCACTAGCATACAATGGAAAGCTGAATCCTCAACCGCCATTTGCATGTTAATTCACACAAATTTGTTATCTGATAACTATCATAACTGACAAGTCGAGAGTTCCTTATAGTAGTGGAAGTCATGCACATATGAGGGTTTTTTTTATTATTATTGAACACATTTGCACGGTTAGTGTTACATGAAGGGATTGGCAAAGCATTTTCTGAAATATTTCAGTTCAAGGTATCCTCAATGCGCATGTCATGGGACAATGAGAATAGATTATAAGCTCCAGAGACTAGTGGGTTACAGTTCTAAACATAGCATATGACCTAGGAGTTTGGCTGACCCACCCGTTTGCCTTGGTTCAACCTGACATTATCATAAATGACTGAAGTCGACAACTTTCTTTCCTCTTTCATATTCCTTTTTTTCTTCTAGATAATTTCTTTAGTTAGCTCCTACAATATATGATTTATTCTGGTTATCTAAGTGCAACCAAGATCATTCTCATGCCTCTCAACAATCATCTAATCTTAATTTCCTGGAGTTTATCAGCAGGAACATGTAAAGTTGGTGCACAATTGGTCGTAACTGCTTTTACTCCACTGGTGTGAAGAACATGAGAGAGTGGGTGTCATACCGTCCACAATTGTGACCACATCAACAATAGTCGTCAGCAGTGCACATCCTTTGTTTCCAAGTAAATATCCAGATATTCACATGGATGCAACTCCCAGTGTTAATATCTGTCCCAGGGTTGCCAGTCGGGGAAGCAGGAGCGAGAGTGGAAAGCGATTCGAGAAGCGAAAAGGCGCTTCCAAAATTTTAGGAAGCGCGGGGACGACTTAGAAGCAAACCAGGAATAGTCTCTGAAGCGCGAAGAAAAGTGAACCAAAAGCAACCTAGGAAGCAAACCGGAAGCAAAGGTGGAGCGAAGGGGAAGCTAAAAAGAGAAAAAGAAAGAAAAACATAAATGAAAAAAAAAATGAAAAAAGAATGGGAAGTGCGCTTCCCCTAAATGGGAAGCGCACTTCCCAATTTTTTTGGTGCTTCCTAGCATGTTTAGGAAGCACCACGTTTCATGCTTCCAAAACGTGCTTGGGGAAAGCGTGCTTTCCCATGTCCTATGGCGCTTCCGGTAACTTTGATCTGTCCCTTTTCCTGCAACTATGCTTAAATGAGAAATGTAAGCATAAGGAGCAGAATCAGCTTGAGAAGGAAAGGTTTTAGTTCATCCTCTGGCTAAAACAATTTTTTTTCATCCACTGCAATGGGGAAAGTTTGAAATTCTTTCACCAAACAAGATCATACTCTAAAAAGCACTTGGTTCAGCCTGTAAAGATCTGCAGTTTGGGCTTCTACCTACCAAATACCATCAACATGTATTTCAGTTGGATGCTTAGCAGATCCTTTCAACAGCTTCATGCATTTAATATGTGGATGCATAATACATAAAAAAAAATTCACATTCATTTGAGCATGTTCTACACCTACACAAAATTCATGTTTATCTTATCTGCACATACTAACACATGAAACATGAAAATTGCAGTGGGCAGTATCAAATTAATAAGACCAGTCTAGTCATTTAGAACTAGCATCTGAACAACTCCATTTTAGGATCATAGAACAATCACATCTCTGAACAAACATGTCATTCATGGTTTTGAATGCAACTTGAAGCAGAGGAAATGAAAAAGGAATAGTAAAAACAGGTCATCATTCATAACATAAAGTGTACCAGGAAAACAGCCCCATAAGTGAATCATAGAAAGCCAAGGTAATCAAAATCCCTTCAAACTGCACAAAAAGAAAAAGACCATAGAAATGCAAAAACTTGTTGCTATAATATGGAGGAGATATAAAAGGATCACTGCAAGAAGCACCAACATGGCCAATCAAGATCACGGTCTTCTGTGTTCATGTCAGGTGAATGCAGAGATCACATGTACAGAGGAAAGCAATGAAACAGCGACTCTTTTAGATCATCTAGACCATGATACCATATCAGTAACTATCAAATGGACCAACAAAGATGGTAAGGCTATAAGGGGTGGCTTACCACATCGAATGCTGGACGCTACTGAAGGTACTTGGAGCAGTTCATGTCAGCAGCAACCCAAACAAACAAATGAAAAACGATGTTTCAATCTTCAGCTAAAAAGGAAAGAAGGTTACAGGAGATTTGAGGCTCTTCTGAGTAGAATGAAAAAAGTGTTCAAGCTGAGCACCCAAGAGCTCACTCACTCACCACTTTAAACCCGTCTCAGTGCTCAAACCAAACAAGGTAAGGCTTGGCATTTATGACCACAAATCACATGTACCACTGAATTTTATATGACGCACCAACAGTTGTCCATGAAATCAAAGCCTCATAAACAAAATCGAATCTAGCACGGATCCCCCACCAGACAACAAGCCCAACCACCAAAGAGCTTTAAAGAAATCCAACTTTTGGCAAAAACCCATGAGAGAACCAAGAGAAAGAAGCAATATTCCCCCCTTGTCCTTAGAGTAATGACAAAGTTTCCACAACTAGAGAAATCCAAACTCATGAAGATATGTACAAAGAAGCAGTCGCATCTACTCGAGTTTATCTGGTTATATCACATGTGGGTATCATCCTTTTTTTTTCACCATCTTTTCCTACAACTTTGAGTGTTTATTGTTGCAAGGGGGTAAAAAGGAGCACATGAATTTCACAACCGACATGGTGCAGTTCTTTGCACGCGCTGCTGTCCAAAGAAGGGACAGGACCATGGGGAGGTACAATATCATGAGAAACAAGTGTTGTCGTATCGTATCACTAGAGAATCCATACGACACTGATCTGAATCGGCTATTTTTTAATACAATGTAAAAATGGCTTAAACTCAAATTTTTAATATTATTTTAATGACTAACACTTGTCACGTTCTGATTGACATGTAATATTTTTTAATTATTTTTGACAGATTCAGAACGATTCACTTGAGAATGGGTATCGACCGAATTCACCTGAATCGTTGGCCAAACGATACAGGTCTGATTCCGATGCTCACAACATTGTGAGAAACACCATTCCCCAATTGCTATAGTAAAATCCCACTTTGAATGAAACGAGTCTACAGAAAAACAAACAGTAATTGCAGGCGCACAGACCCACTTTTTCTGAGCTCTCCCCCATTTTCCAATCCTGTTTTTAATGCAAAGAAATTATTTTGAATAGGTGGGTGTCTTCTGACCACGGTTTTCACACAAAGAAACATGCTTGCCTCGTTCAAACCCCACCAAACCACTGAAATGATCTCCCCTTAGAGGCACACAATCTTTTTTCAGCGTTTTAGCTACTGTATTCAACTACACTGAAATCTAGCCATATTGTATAATATTAAAGCAAGAGTCATGATCTTAAGCGTGACATGGTGATGGTGGTGAGCCCCACCAGCCAAAACTTGCGTTGGCCAATGTGATATACCCAAATTTGCAAGTAGCACATCATCATATATATATATATATATATATATATATATATATATATATATATATATATATATATATATATATATATATATATATATATTTGTTTTGGTTTATCGCATGGAAAAACCACACTCAAGGATCAGAGACCCGACTGACTTGGTCATAGTTTGCCACCCTTACGGTCGCCATCCCTACGGCATAAAAACTTCATGGGCGCCCTTGACCCCCCAAAAGCTTCCTTTTTTGCCTTATCGTAGGGGACGTCCCTCGGGGAAATAGATCTCAGGATAAGGGAAAACATCCTTTATCCACAATCAAAGACCACGTAGTGTCATTATGTTAATAACATGCTTCCAACAATTCAAAGAGTACCATAAAAGGGTATGAAAATTAGTTGGGGATTTTAACTAAACTATGTTTGTGAGCCGTTGTCAGGAGAGACGATGATGAGGGAGACAAAATCGGCGGATTTTGCAACATCCTCGCGAGGACGTTGTTGAAATCTGCCCTTTTATAATGCCATAGACCCTTCCAAGACCACCCTGATCTCCATGTCCCCTCCCAAAACTGCCGCACCATTTAACAGAGAGGACGGGGATTCCATGAATCTCTTGTTTTTTTAAAAGCAAGAAAGTCGTAGGAAAAAAAATGCAAAATTAAAAATCTGTACGGATTTTCTAACCCTTTAAATGAGAAAGACTTTTTGGCTGAGAGAATTTTTCAAAAAAATACACTTTAGGAATATTTTCTACCAAGAAATTTTTTATTTTTATACTTTCCACCACCCATCTCACCAAATCTTACCACCACCGCCCATTATCTCACCATCACCATCCATCTCACCACCACCCACCACCATCACCACCGCCCTCCTCCTCCTCCTCCTCTTCTCATTTTTTTCACATTTTCCCACTCTGTTTTTCTCATGCTACACAAACAAGCAAAAACTTTCTTTTGAAAAACTTCTCATATAAAAGACTCTGGTAAGCAAAACTTTCTTATCTTATGAGAGTTTTTCTCTCTTCCAAACGTGCCCTAAGTGCCATACCATGGAATCAATTAGCGGGAGAGTTAAAAATTAGTTGGGGAGCTTCACAATCTCCATACCGTTTAATCAATTAGTAGCAGAGTTCAATTAAGCCCCTCAGAAAGTTAACTATGAGGTACGATTACAAATGGGATACATGAAGGGCATCCCATAACAGTGTTTAAAATGTCACCATCAACTTAAAATTCTATGAAAGGGACCCCGTACCACATTTATTGTAATATCCTTGTAAGATGGAAATAAATTATGGCGTTCTTTTTCAGAGAAAGATCTATGCAACCACCCAAGTATTTCCCTCTGTTGATGAATAACTGGATTGGACAATAGATGGATTCTGCCTTTCATTTTCATCAACATTGTTGATTAGAGCACACTGGACACATGGTGGGGTAGGGGTGTGGAAGTCTTCATTGTCTGCTTATTGCTCCGGACAGATCTGAATAAAGAGATAATGTGATAGTTTTTTAAAGGAGTCAGGCTTGTGCAATTCCAATTTTTTTTTTATTCTTTAAAGAAAGAAATGCTCAACATGTGGATGTAGACCTAATAGGATCATCAAGATCATACTTCACATGCACAACACAAGTAGTATACTATCAAACAATATGAAAGGAAACACAAGACAGCCACATGAATGTCTCATATGCAGAAGCTGTTCATTGCAAGTTTATATATAATTGTCCACAAGGGCTCGCAAACTTGGTTAGGTGGATTGGCTTAAAGGCTTTAAAGTTGGAGGAGGTCAAGAGTTGGATACCCGCGTGCACATCATTTACCCTAAGACATAAGCCAAATGAAAAACTCTGCTCAATGGGCAGAAGTCAAGTACTTGTGGATTTTTTTTCACTGTGGACACCGAATCAGATTCACAGTCAACGTGACACCTCTCAGCCCATAACAGGATGTCCAAACCATATCGGTGGTTTCTCGGCACTGAAAAACTGCATGTAATGTGATTTTTAAGATGCTTTGGATACTGCATACACCTAGAAACGCATTTAATAAGAGTAGCTCAAAAGCATGTCAAACAGCACAATCAAGTAATTAGGATTATTGCCACAATATTGTGAAGTGACACCACTTAGACGTCCCTAGAAGGCTTCTTTATATCTTCTTAGTGGGAGAGCATATTAGGTCATATTGAATATAACCCGTTATCAGTGGGGCCCATGCACATCTTTGATCAAATTTATGGGATGTACGGTTCAGTTATATTCAATATGACCTCATCTGTGCACTCTCGGTGGAGATTACTCTGTTAACCTACATGTCTATACTGCAATAAGATAGAGTTCTCTTGTTTCTTTTGTCTAGAGAGCGGATCAGATTAGGGTCCTTCAGATGATGTTTATCCATGGATGAACAGCATCCAACCACCTTGGTTGGTTCATTAGTGTTTCTCTAAATGAATGGCATCTAGAGCATATGGAATGATTGGCATTATTCACCACATGGATGAACTGCATCTGAGACGAACATCATCCAAGAGACCCTTGATAGTGATGGCTGGTAACGTTGTTGCGAAACCCTTGACCATCAACCCCAATCTCTTTATCACCCATTTTTGTTTATTTACTTATTTAAAAAAATCGTTATTTCTTTTCTCATTTACTTTTGAGTCTTTTGTTGCTATATATTTTCCTTTCATGCCTAATAAGGCGGTATTTCTAAAGATTACTAGAGGGCGTTAAGGAAATACAAACGTTTTCCATTCATCATTTCCACTCTATTTTAACCAGAATCTTTTCGAAAATAAAAAAATTTCTTTGTTTCTCTTTGTTATTGTTTTCTTTATTTTTATTGAATTTTGAATTAAAAAACCTTTGACTACCCCATGCTTGGCCATTAAAATAAAGAAGACTATTTTTTAACAACATTGTTTTTTTTTTTCTTTTTTCATTCTAATCATCATAGGACATAGGTGGTAATTAGGGAACAACAGCTATGTATGGAGAAGAGAACCGAGATTCCTTGCATCAAGTATGGCGAGCTGAGTTGCTTTTATCGGATCGCATAAAAGATGCGCATGGACTGGTCGTTGGTAGTAGTGCCGCTGCTGCTGCAACGGACCAAGGGACTCAAGTTTTTTGATGCACAGTGGGGCTGGTGGGTGTCCGAGCTGGGGAACAGGCACTGCCCAAGTGGCTTGGCCTTTCACTCCCCCTTTCCCTTTTTTCTTTCATCTGCTTACTGTGGTTGATTAAATAGTAGCAGTTCTGTACCATCGGTTTTGCATTGATTTTCTCTATTACAGCTGATGCAATAATAGCAAGTATTGTTACTGTGCGTTGCGTGTTATTATAATTTATAAAGGCTCAGAAAGTACTGTACATCATCTGATAATTCATTCCTTTATTGTCACGTCACCTAAACATAATCATTTGAGCATTACATCACTCGTACCCTCTGCCTACATCACCACCACCAATAATTCAGACACCACAAGGATCTCTCACTCTTTTTGTTTGGTTGGTTCTTTAGGTGGGGTTACTAATTGGGTTGTATGCGTTCGCAGAGTTGGACACCACTACCCCTCGGGTGGACAAACACATCGCCATCTCTCGTGGGCCCCAGCATTTTTCAACATGAATTTTGGGTCCTACTGTTTGTCTTGTACCCCGGAGGTGGACCACCATCCCTCGGGGTTGGACAAAACTCTTGTGGGTCTCACTACTTTCCCCCAAAAAAACTGGGTTAACCTTGCCAGCCTCATCCATCTCTCTCTCTCTCTCCACCGTTGGCTCATTTATTCGAATAAGAGAGGAGTGTAGGACAGAGCCAAAGCACAAAAGAGAGAGAAGAGATGATAAAGGGTGGGCATCACGGGGTGTGTGTGTGTGCATCATGAACATGACAAGGGAAGGCTCACTTCTCTTAGAAACGACAAAGCTAAGCATTGATTTTAATTTTACAAGGAGCTAAAGTTTCGCATACATAGAGTAGAGAGTACACTTTCTACTGCTTCCATGTTTGGGTTGTCAATGGATCAACATCAACCCCACCAACAAGAAACTTATCCACAAAACCGTACGATCCGGCAGATTTCTAACCCTGACCGATAGATATCTTGCACTCAGACCCCTGCCCTGATCATCTGGATCTCAGTACAAGTCTACACAATTAGTACTTGGTTGGATTTGGATTGCAGTTGATCCAAATAATTTATGATGATATGATGATGGTCCACTCTTGGATCCAACTCATTGATAGCATCAAATGGTAGCTGTTAGATTTTTGAGATGGGAGGTTCCAGATCTCAGGCACACCCACGCCACACGCGATCACCGATTTTTCATTTGAGAAATGGTAGGGTGGTCCATGATACAGTGCATAAAATGTAGAAAATGAACGTGGGTAGCGTGATGCACAATCAAATCAAGCCACCTAATATCGTTTTCCCACTTGCAAAATTGATAAAAAAATTTCTTCCCACCCAACCTCAGCTGATAGGTTTATTGGAGCCATTACACTGGGATGGTTGGGATCAGCTTCCATTGGGCCCAACTGAGGTTAGGGTTTCAACAGTTGGGCCAGACTGCCTGCAGCCAATCCACGTCGCCTTCAGTGGGCTGGTCAGCTTGGTTAAAAATAGACAGTATTTGTCTGACGAGTGTCTTTCTTTTTAAAAAGGCATACAAAACGGGCTTCATATTGGAGTTTCAACCTGGGTCTGAACCAAATTAATCTCATCCACATTGTTGGATCCTAATGGTATATACCCTAATCTGGGTGGACCCACAACGGATACTCAAATATATTCAAAATCGGGTTAGAGTTTGATAACAATATATAGTCACATCAGCATTAGAATCGGGATTAACCCAAACCTATTATATTTTTCCGCTAGAGAATCAATGGATTTTACCTGTTTTCACCGGATCCAGTACCATGGGTCACACTTCTTTACTGGATCTAGAATTCTCATGTGAGATTGTGCTGGATCCAGTATCAGGCTGAGATTGATCTGACCCAAATCTGACCTGTTTAATTTTGTTGTCCCTGTCATTGTTTCTACCTATGGCTCCAACCACCAATGGCCTGCTGAAAAAACCCAGCCAGATTGGCTTCATCCAAAGGTCAGATAAGGTGATATGTCAAAACATACATTTTCTGTGTTCTAAAATTATCTTTAGAAGCATTCTAAGTATCATTATGTAGGACATCATTAAAACCTTGGGGGGATGAATAAGATAATTTATCTTGCATACTCTTTATGAATGATGTTGAATGTTCAATACAATTATATAAGGCATACTTTACTTGACAGGGCTTCGACATTTGACATCACTAGTTACTTTACTAAAAGGTTTATTTGTCACATTATCCATATTTTCAACTTATCAACTGTGTGACTCATTATGCAGTTGTATTTGACATGTCCTTCCGAATTAAGCCATCTTATGCATCCCTTGCACCCCCCTACTCTTCACCAAATGTGCATATGTTTTAATATACAATGGGTCATCATTAGATCCACAATCACTTGAATAAAAGATTATATACTTTGTTGTGCCTCATGCATAACTTTTCTTGCAACCACATTACTATGTATGTGCATGTCATACTCAGATCTGACATCCTTATACTTTTTGTTATATTCATCCTTGGTGACATCTTTATTATACGCTAGGGATGGCAGTGGACCGGGGGATATACCGGGCCCCGCCCCGCCTTGCCCCGTTTGGATCGGGGATGAAGGGCATGAAACGGGGATGGAGGTGTGGATGAAGGTTAAAATCTATCCCCATGCGGGGATGGAGGCAGGGATGGACTTATGCTTTCCCCCACCCCACCCCGTCCCCGTCTCAATCCCCGCCCCGCCCTGTCCCCAATCCTTTAAGGAATGACTATAGGCCAAGGAGAAATGGAGCCCCGCCCCACCTCACCCCCGTTTGGACCGGGGATGAAGGCAGGGGTGGAGGTTAAAATCCATTCCCGTGCGGGGATGGAGGTTCATATTTTGAAACGGGGTGGGGGTGGAGACCTTGTCCCCCGCCCCCGAGCCGATCCACTGCCATCCTTATTATACGCCGGTGTTTCCTCATGAGTCTTCATTGGCAACATCATATCTTAATTCAAATATATGTGTGTGCTTTTTTTTGAAAGGCAAGCTAGGTTTAAGCAAACCCTTACGAGATATCTCTGTTGGATGTAAAAAGAGGAGGTGAGAGAATTCAAATATGAAAAACGTGGGCTGTTTTCCTTTTTGGAAAAGGTTGGACTTGATGATGTGGAATAGTCCCATATTGAAGGAGTTTGAGTTTGTTGTGGGATTTATAACCTACATGTAAACTCTTACACTTGTTCCTAAGAACAAGAGGTTGGGATGACTACCACACACACACGCGTGCACGCGCGCGCGCCCATCATGCCGGATCGGGTCAGGTCAGGTAATTGGCCCTTTAGGGCCATATTCAATCAAGACCAAAGTACCTTTTTGCCCAAAGTTTCTATGTTTATTTGGATGCTTTAATGAGTTATCGTAATCTGTGCCCGTTAATGGGTCTTGTCTCTCGACTCTTCGAAGTCCGTTAACGAGTCTCGGTGCCTCGAATTCTGTAACGGATTTTTTCCACATTTTGTAACCGTTCGTGGGTTATAAAACGGGGTTAGAGCTGGGGTTACGAGAAGGCAATACACATTATTCTGAGGAAGGCTTTGCGTTTTCTCTCCCTGTTGCTCTCTCTCTCTCTCTTCTGAGTTTTCTCTGAAGGGGTTTTTCTGCAATATCAGTTCACAGAGGTTGTCTTCGAATGATGATATGTTGGAGTGCACCGGTTCTGATCGTCGAGGCTATTGTATCTTGGGGGAAAGACGTCGGACCTTGTTTGCACTGTATGTAGAGGCAAATCTTCTATAAGGGGAGTACTTTCGTACGCCTTAGCCTATTACATAATCTAAACATGTTCCTGTTGTTCTTATTGTGTTATATGCAATTGTTTATCGATTTGCTTTTGACTGAATTTTGGTGTAATGCAGAACCTGACATGCTTGCTCTCTGTTCCTGTTTCGATCTACTGTTAATCATGATTCTTATACTGATGTATATCTTGATTTATATCATATTTTATATCATGATGTTGATTGTGAAACTACGTAATCTGAAAATCGATCCAACAGTCTTAGAGAAGATTTTAAGCATGTCGACTTCTTCTGCTTTTGTACCAAAAGTGGACATGTTCGGTATGCCGAAAAAGTTTGTCGGTCAGAATGTTAAGCGTTGACAGCAACGCATGAAAATCTGGTTTACTACGATAGGACTGTTATCTGTTCTGGAACTCGACTGCCCTTCGGTTTCTGATACTGACCCTGATCTTGCTGCGGTCAGTACGACTGTAGAGTGGAAAGAGAAGGACAATATATGCCGTAGTTGCATTCTGTTGGCTTTGTCCAATACGTTGTTCTATGTATAATGTTCTTCATCTACCACTACTAAAGCCCTATGGGACCAACTTGACAAAAAGTACAATACCGAATACCAAAGTCTTGAAAAGTACTCGGTTGCCAAGTTTTTGAAATATCAGATGGTTGAGGGCAAGTCGGTCACTGAGCAAGAACACGAGTTTCTGTTGTTGCTCTATAGTTTGGCTGAGGCTGATATGAAACTTCCTGAGAAGTTTCAAGTTATGACCATCGTGGAGAAATTTTCTATGTCTTAGGTAGACTTTTGTATGTCTCTCAAGCACCGTAGAGGGAAGATATCCCTGGATGATCTTATGGTAGCCATTGCCATTGAAGAAGAGCATAGGAGCTAGAAGTAGGTCGTGATGTCATCTGAACAACCTAAAGTGAACATGATGACCAGATTTTTTAAGGGCAAGGGACAAAAACCGAAATCTGCAATGAAAAACCAGTTTAAACCTAAAGCCAAAATCCAGAAAAGGCAAAGAACAAATCATGCTGGAACTGTGGGCAGGTTGGACATTGAGCTAAGGAATGTTCTTTCAAGAAGGCCAAAGCTCATGAGACCACAGATGGAACGCCTCAAGTCAACATGGTGACTGAGGTCGTTGGGACCAGTACTAGGTATGTTTCTGTTAACCCGCAAATCCATCACGTTTATGAGCCAACTGAGTAGTTGGTCGATACTTGGGATAATATGCACGTTTGTGCTGATAAGTCTGTCTTTGTCTCACACCAGGCTGCTGCAGGCAGATCCATGACTATAGGCAATTCAACGACTGCAAAGGTGTTAGGGATTGGACGCGTGGATCTGAAGTTTTCTTCAGGATGAGTTCTATCTTTACACAAAGTGCACCATGTGCCTGTAGTTAGAAGGAACATTTTAAGTGGTTCATATCTTGTTAGAGAGAGTTATGAATTTAACTTTAAATATAATAAAGTTGTTATTTTATATTCTGGAACATTTATTGGCAAGAGGTATTTAGATGATAGTTTGTTTAAACTTCGTGTTGAACATGTTTATAGTGATAATATAGAAAATGTTGTTTCTTTTGATTCATTGTCTAATGTTGCATATAACATAGAATCATCTGATTTGTGGCATAATAGATTATGTCATGTGAATTTCAATTTTGTGAAACACATGATGAACTTGAAAATGATTTCTGAGCATTCCATTAATAAAACTAAAAAATGTGAAATTTGTGTGCAAGCAAAAAAATATAGGAAACCATTTCATATGATTGTTAGAGATTCTAAAATATTGGATCTAGTGCACACAAATATCTGTGAGTTTAATGAAGTGTTAACCAGAAATCATAAAAATATTTTATCACTTTTATAGATGATGACACTAAATATTGTTATGCATATCGGCTAAAATCAAAAGATGAAGCTTTTGATAAGTTTCTTATTTTTAAGAATGAAGCAAAAACACAAACTGATATAAAACTTAAAAGATTGAGGTCTAATAGAGGGGGAGAATATACCTCTAACAAACTCAATGAATATTGCAAGTCTGTTGGCATAGTTCATGAGTTTACTGCTCCATATTCTTCTTAATCTAATGGGATAACAGAAAGAAAGAATAGAACCCTAACTGACATGATAAATGCTCTACTTGGGAGTTCTGGATTACCTACCTATATGTGGGGGGATGCTCTGAATACGGCTTGTCATATTCTGTATAGAGTTCCTCAGAAGCATAAGGACAGTAGCTCTTTTGAACTCTAGAGAAATACAAAATTGAGCTTGAAATACCTTAAAGTGTGGGGGTGCCTTGCAAAGGTACTTGTCCCAGAGGACAACAGGAAGAAGTTGAGTCTTAAAACCGTAGACGCTGTATTTTTGGGTTATGTAGAGAACAACTATGCCTACAAGTTCTTAGTAATTAAGTCTGAGATATCTGGCATAGATATAAACTCTATTGTTAAGCTTCGAGAAGCTACATTTTTTGAGGATGTATTTCCCATGAAAGTTGGTGTACCTCAAAATCTTTCTTCTTTAGATATACCTTCAGCTTCTGGTTCCATTCCCGAACATGTGGAAAGGATAACAGATATGGAGGTAGAACCATTTTGTTTTCATCCTAGACCCATTGAGTCTGAGGAAGTGACTGAACCTAGAAAGAGCAAGAGACCATGGATTACCAAGGATTTGGGAAGCGATTTTATCACTTACCTTATCGAGGATGATCCTGCCATTTTCTGAGATGCAATGGCTTCACCTGAAGCAAGGCATTGAAAAGAAGTCATAAAGAGTGAAATGGACTCCATTGTCTCTAATGGCACTTGGGAACTAGTTGACCTCTCTCGTGGTAGTTCCACTATTGGGTGTAAATGGATCTTCAAGAAGAAGTCGAAACTAGATGAATCCATTGACAAGTACAAGGTAAGAGTGGTTGCTAAGGGGTTCAAACAAAAGGAGGGAATAGATTACTTTGACACCTATTCTCTGGTTACTCGAATGACCACAATTAAGGTGCTTATTACACTGGCTTTCATTTATGATCTTTCGGTCCATCAAATGGGCGTGAAGACCACTTTCTTGCATGATGATCTTGACGAAGAGATTTATATGGATCAACCTGAGGGTTATGTGGCTCGTGGTAATGAAAATAAAGTTTATAGACTTTTTAAGTCATTATATGGACTAAAAAAAGCCCCTAAACAATGGCATGAAAAGTTTGATAATGTTATTTTATCATTTGACTTTGTTGTCAATGAATCTGATAAGTGTGTTTATTGCAAACTTAAAAGTGATGGTTGTATTATTTTATGTCTGTATGTAGATTATATTCTTTTGTTTGGTTCCAATATAGAAATTATGAATAAGACAAAGTCGTTTCTTAGTAGTAAGTTTGATATGAAGGATATGGGTGTTGTAAATGTGATCTTAGGCTTAAAGCTGACTCGTTCAACTGAAGGGATAGTCATTTCTCAATCTCACTTTGTTGATAAAGTACTTGAGAAATTTGGCTATAACCAAGAAAGATCTGTAGCAACTCCATATGACCCTTCTATTTCTCTTCATAAGAATACGACTGGTGTTCCTGTGTCTCAATTAAGGTATTCCCAGATTATTGAAAGTTTGATGTATCTTGCAAATTGCACGAAACCAAATATTTCGTTCTCTGTGACAAAATTAAGTAGATACACAAGTTGTCCAAATTGCACTCATTAGAAGGCATTGGACAAGGTACTTAGGTACCTGAAAGAAACCATTTCTTTGAGTTTGCATTATAATAGATTCCCTGTCGTTCTTGAGGGATATAGTGATGCGAGCTGGATAACTATAAACTCTGGAAGTTATGGCATGACAGGGTA